>NW_026067966.1:9627460-9714960 GCF_014885135.2 Alexandromys fortis | reverse complement strand
ATTTTCCTTATCCTCAAATTATTTTAGAAAAATGAGAACACAAAGAGAGCTGATACCTTTTTTGTTCAATTGCTCGTGAATCAGGAGGACTTCATTGTCCACCTCCTTTGTGCTCCTTTCTTTCTTTCCCTAAGAAATTCGTCACTCATGCTGTTTCCCTGACAATCAATTCATTGATCTTCACCATCCCGCTGTAGGAATATTTGAAATGCAGATGAGGTCACAGGTCTCTTTTCCATAAAAATGGGGGTCATCATTCAGAATGGTATGCTTCCAGAAAGCCCCATCTTTCTATTGTGAGTACATAACAACCTTTCTTTCACTTTAATTTTTTTCTCTTTATCAAAGTACAAAAATAAATTACTAGCAAATGCATGCAGTCGTTAATTTCCCAAAACACAGGAACTCACTGTATTGGAAGGATCTTCATTCATTTGAAACCCTTCAGTTTCTCAGACACCGAACATCAGCAGACTTAGCAGAGCTCTTTGTATCTATCATGTTCTTCATGCATCATTCATGTAAAAGGTGACCGGGCTCCCGTTAGTTGACTGGCTGATCTGAATCTTCAGGCTACTCAGACAAGTCATTTCCACTGACCCTCTTTTCAAAATTAATGAAATAGAAGAAAATACATTCTACTTTAAAAAAAATGCCCTACTGGGAAATTCTCAGCCAAGTAAGGCTAATTCATTTCTCTATTTTGCCTTTTTTTTTTCCCCCCTCACCCTTATTTTTGCTTTCATTCCAAAGGACTGTGTTTCTGAATTTTTGCAGTTCCAGGAGTACAGATGATCAATGTCAAGGCTGGAACCACACAGACATGAATGAATTTGAATCTGTAACTGTCCTTTGGTTTAAAACCTCCTTCTTGCTTTCTGCATGAGACCTTGCTTAGGCCCAGGAGAATAATGACCTAGTCACTCCTTGGGAAGTCTGTTGACCAGGCCGTTGCCGATAGTCAAGACTTCCACCTTAACACCCTACAGTGTTATGGTCATGGTCAAGAACCATTACAGAAATTAGTAATTGCTCATTCCCTTATTTACCATGCAATTACAGCTAACTGTAAGTATGGCTGTGTTTTATGTGTGTGGGAGTTGAGGGCTGTGTATTGAAAGACTTAACTAAGTGGTCACTATCTCTTTTAAAAATCCTTCAATACTGCCCACAAAGGTCAGCTCAGAGTCTGAACACTGATGCTTGGCCAAGTCCCCAGCAGGGAGGGTCCCACTGCCTTTTTTTCTGCCATAATTTCCCAGTCACCTTTCCATTTCTTTCTTCTCAGCATCCTGAGCTGCTGGACTTTTCTCTACTTCGGTTTTCTGGTGTCTAAGATGCACCCAGCCCTCCACCAACTCCGTAAGGCGTCATCCTCCAGCGTCAGTCCAAACCTTACCTCCCAGGCATTCTTGCTGAGGCCTGTCTCCTACCTAGACAGGCCAGCCCTATCTTCTCAGCAATGCCCATCCCTGAAGCAGTACCTATCCTGCTGTCCTGCAGTAAATGCTGATTCTCCTGCCTGTGTTCATCAGAGCATCTCCTTTCACTCATCAATAAAAGGACATTTTTTTTGTCAGTCCAAATGTAACTGTTAAAGGAATTGCCATTGGGAACATTTAGCATTTAAATGAGGATGGTCAGACTGACCAAGAATAGATGTTGATGCCAATTGAGTATCTCTTGTTCAAAATAATTGGGGCCAAAAGTGTGCCAAATTTTATATTTTTCCTGGTTTTTGAATTATTGCATATAAATAAGGAGATACTCTTAGCTACAGAAGCAAGTTTAAACATGAAGCTCACTCACGTTAATTGTATGATTTACAGACCTAGCCTGAGGACAACTTTATACATTATTTGTAGTGTGCTTGGATTTGGGCCTACCACATGAGGTCAGGTGAAGAATTCTACCTGTCCTGTCATGTTGACCCTGGAACACTTACCACTTTGTTGACAGTGCAGACTCTGGGGCAATTTTAGATTAAGATGTTCAACCTGCATCCTCAATTCCAGAATTTTTCTAGTTAAGGGATTGACCACATGCTTGGCCCTAAAACCAAATCACATTATCCCATTAAATTATATATTTGTAGGAGGCAGACTGAGTCTTTTGTATTTTAGGGATATTAATCCAGCATGCATTTTTTTGGACTCTCGATTGAAGCTCTAACAGGCTGCCTTTACCTGTGTTCCCATGTGAGCACTGAAGCCAAGTGCAATACCATTGCCCTGCTGAGGGATTATTTCAGTATTCTTTGTTTCATGCTAAGATGGCTTTTTTGTGTCTCTGGTCCCAGCAGTTCACCTTGGTTCCAGGCCCCTCTACAACAGTGACCTTTTGCACATCTCCATTGGTTTTCTGCTCAATTTCCAACAGTTAAAATTCTCCTGTGACCAGCACAAAGCCCACATCAAACGCCTTAAACATCGAAGCTGAAAAGAGAATCAGGGGAGATTTTCCTGGGACCTGGAACAGAAATTCAGGACACAGCTAGCTGCCGGGAAAAATAAAATTATATCATCAGAAATCTGCCTCTATAGTCTTTGTTGACTTGGTTATAGACAAGCTCTGTAGAGACGGCCCCATCCACTGCCCTGTCCTGACCTTGCTCTTTCAGCTAGAAAATTCCATAGCAACCTACCATTTTTTGACCAATAAAGCAAAAGCACTAAGGGGAATCTTATTAACCCAACTCGAGCTTCATGCCCTCCCTAACCAATCACCATAGCAAACAAAACGCATTTTCCATTCAAACTGGCTATGGTGTGTCACCAGCACCTGGCAGAGAGAACGATAGGTCAGTCTCACTGAAACTGTAAGGCCAAGCATCGCCACAGCCTAGCTCTGTTAGCAGATGAAAAGGGAAAGAACAAGCTGCCGGTCAGACCAAAGCCAGACACAGATCCCATGTCTTTCTCAACAGTGTTTGAAGAAACAAACATCTATTCCTCAGGGTCATGCAAACGCTTCTACCGAAAAGCTAATAAATGAAAGGAATTTTATCAGCTGGTATTTTAGAAAGACATACAATCCGCATATGAATATTATAGGACAATTACACATGTACACAATATTCACATATGAGCACAGGTATATGTAAATCACATGTATGTGCACACGTATTATAGATGGTAGATAAATAGATAAAGACAGACAGACAGATAGACAGATAGATACACAGACAGACAGATAGATAAGTAGACAGATAGACAGTCTTAGTTAGGGCTACTGTTGCTGTGATAAAACACCATGACCAAAGCAGCTTGGGAAGAAAAGGGTTCAGCTTCAGCTTGATCACTGAAGGAAGTCAGGGCAGAAACTCAGTGCAGGAACCTGGACACAGGAGCTGATACAGAGACCATGGAAGAGTACTGCTTACTGTCTTTCTCCTTATGACTTTCTCAGCCTTCTTTCTTATAGAACCTAGGCCTACCAGCTCAGGGATGGAACCACCCACATCAATTGATGGCCCTTCCACATCAATCACTGTAGGCTTGCCTACAGCCTGGTCTTATGGAAGCATTTTCTCAGTTGAGGCTCACTCCTCTCTGATGACTCTAGCTTGTATTGAGGTGTATGCACACACATGTACATGCATGCATGCGTGCGTGCGTGCTCACACACACACACACACAGAACTGTATTTTACACAACTGTGGGTATTGGTACATAAACTCTATGGGCTTGTTCTGCTCTATGCTGGAACCCCTGGACAGGAAATGATGCTGCAGTCCTGAGAAAGGAGAAACTTTCTTCCACCTTCAGGCCTTTCAACAGATTAAGCAGAGCTCATTTGTGTTACAGATAACAATCTGCTTTACTAGAGTAAAGATTACAGACAATGGTTTCTCCCGCTAACCCTCAGGGATCGCCAGACCCCAGTGCATATCTGAAGCCTCAGAAAGTACAGAAGTCTAAGTAGACTATGTTTTTCCTATAAATATATAACTGTGATAAAATTTCATTTATAAGTTAGATGCAGTAAGCGAGAAGCAATACCAACTAATAAAACAGAACAACTGTAACAGGTACAGTGACATAAAGTGGCTAGGATGCGATTCCCATGCAGAGGGCGGAGAGGCTGCGCGGAGCTGTGCTGTGTCCGTGGCAGGACGGAAGGGACCGGCGCAGCACTTCGTCACTCTACCACGGCAGGCGATTTACAGCCCAGGAGAAATTCACTTCCGGAACTTACCATTTAACATTGTCAGACCTCAGCTGATTGCAGGTAACTAAACGCATGGAAAAGAGGGAACCGCAGTATGCACCTCTTCTACAAAAGGCCTCTGTAGCAACATGCAGTAGCTGGGTACCGTTGCCCGTTTGGGGAACGGCTATAAACATCTTTGAGTACAGTCTGAAGTGCTACATTTTTAAAATCTTTACTCTTAATTTTATTTATTTATTTATTTATTTTTGCGTAGTTGGCCCTTATTCTAACTCATATCTACCTTGATTTCCATGTGTGAGCACCGCGAAGGTAATAATTTGAACAGTATCCATTATAATCAGTGCTACAAAGGTCTCTTCGTTTCTGACACTGCCGTTCCCAAAAGTGGTCCAGATGGAGGCATGGGCACAGCAGGCAGCTTGTGGAGCACCACCAGCATAGAAGACGATTTTCCGGGCCCAGTAAGATCTCCTAAGCCCGCCTCAAGTTTACGCAGCAGCTGCGGACCCTTTGCAGGGTTCACTACATCACCCAAGTTTTCTACCTTGGCCAATCACAATCTCTGTTCCAACAGGAGAGTTGGAATAGGAGCTTTCACCCTCTTCTAAAGACAAGCAAAGTTGTTCGATGCCCATCCCACGGCACAATTCTGAGAGCCCAGCTACAAGGTACACCAGAAGGTCCCAGAGAGAGTGAGCTCGTTTCCCACGTTGGTAGCAGCTCCGAATCTCTTTTATTTGTTATTCCTCCATTTTTTTATTGATCTCCATTCTTTCCTGAGAAATTAGTTATGTTTATTTATACCTATGGTTGAGGAAAACCCAAAACAGAGATAATATGCATCTTTTACTTAAGCCATTTGAGTCTTTTAAGCTGTGAGATTACAGAAGTTTAGAGACCTCCTCCCAAAACTGATCCTGAACACCCAGGCAAGTTCCACCTAATCAAACTTCAGGACACAGAGAACCCAAGGTCAAGTTAGATATTCAACTTTTTCCTGAGATAGTTAATGATAAATAATCCCCCCAATTCACATTTCTCCCCACCCTGATCATTATGCCACCAATCTCCAATGCACCTATGCTATCTCCTTCCCACCCAGCATTCTGCTGCCACCACCCACCCAAAGAAAATTCAATCAAACAAAAACCAACCAAACAAAAACTTCCAGTCACTCCTGAACAGTCAAGAATTTTATATTTCTCCTATAGTTCATCATAAAATAGGAAAAATAAGACCAGAAGACAAGCTATAGGCAGGCAGGGATTGAGTTACATTCACCTGAAATATTACATTTTCTTAAAGCAATGCCAAAGCTGGGAACCATGGAACAGACTTCTAATTCAGTACCCAAAAAGGTGAAGGTAGGAGGATAGTGAAGGATTTAAAACCAGCCTGTGGTAGATAGCAAGAACCGACTTCAAGTAATTAAGTATCTAGCAATCTATAACATAATGTTTCAGTCTAGAATAGTACAGACATTGTGAGAATTCATATACTCAATATTATACTCATAATTCCCATTTGAAATAAAGCTGTGATTTTAATTAACCTGCAGACTCTCCATAAGGCACTCATTATGCAAAAGCTCTTCAAATAATACCACCAGGAGACCACTGGGATGAGCAAGGAAGACGGATTTAGACTTGCGGCATGGAGAATGGGTTGTAGAAGGGCGTGTATTAAGGCCTGCAGACTTCGGAAGTTCTGTACCAGTCCAGGAATGAAGGCGGACGGTGGCAGTGAAACTGGAGGAGAAGAGTGAACCACAGCACACCAAGCAAGGACTGTGGAGAGCATCAGTTGGGACGTCTGTGAATGGAGAAGAAGCAATGGTTCCTTGAGGCTGGGCAGAGATTCTGTGATGACCTGGGTTCGTGCACATCAAGCTTGAAGCTATGGAAACAGCCACGTTGGCAACGTCCATAAGGCGGCCAAAAGGGGGGGGGGGTCATGATACTCAGAAACTGTGACCAGAAATTCAGATATAGACCTGGTAGCTCAGCCAATATCAACCAAAGCCCTGGTCTTCTGCCCTGTGTGAACAGTTGCACTAGCTGCATTCTTCTGGCTTACCCAAGAGACTATATTTCAAAACTCTGTAAAAGGCACAAACCAGATGGTAATTGTTCTTTTCAAAGCAACCTTATTCACATGCTCCCCTCGTTCATAGACCATCTTCACCTGTGTTCGAGCATGGAAGGTTCGTTAAACCGGGTCAAACGGCTACTTACTGAGCATGCGCCACACTCACTGACATGGCAGAGCTCACACAGATGGCTGACATGTGCCATTTGCTCTTCGGAATGTGACATCGATAAAGAAGTCATGAACAAGTAGGTAAAGAAAGCTACAGGATAGAGACAAAAAAAGATTTACCCTAATCATAGGGTTCAGAAAAGAGGTCCCTAGAAGGGACCCGTGAAATGTCAAGTAGAGAATATGAGGAGAAGAGTCATCCAGGCAGCAGAGAGCCTGAGAAGGGGGCGCACGGTTGATGAAAAGAACTGAGAAGTTCGTTTGAGGTTTGCTTATGTGTGTACAGCACAGCTCTTCAGCCAGGAAGAAGGCTGAAGAGCAAGGATTAGAGGTGATAGTCGTGGGTCTACTGGGATTTTGAATTATAAGACATCTGAGGGATGAGGCCAGCCCACCACACGTAACTTCCACATCTCATTGATGCAGCTTAAACTTGGAATAGTAACTTCTATTCCTAATCATTGGAGCTTTTTACAATTCTCTGGTCACAAGTCATTCCCTCTAGACTAAGTCCTTGCAGAGGTGATAACCGTGGATCTCTTATTAATCTAACTGCTTCCTTTCCCAATTAAGATTTCATTAATTCTTGTGTATCCCTTATTTATCCAGAGACTCCAAACAAATATTAAGAGTATTTGGTAATCTAGCTGGCAGGACTTCCCAGCAGGTAAGAATACTTGTCATGCAAGCCAAGGACCTGAGCAAGAGAGCACCTTGAAATGAACACCTTGTGTACATGATAAATAGACAGACAGACAGACAGGCATATAGATAGATAGGTGATAGATAGGCTTGATAGGTATAACATAGATAGATAGATAGATAGATAGATAGATAGATAGATAGATAGATAGATAGACAGATAGACAGATAAACAGATAGACAGACAGATAGACAGATAGACAAATTGAGTTTGTCATTATGCATCATGATTACAGTGTGTCATAATCACAAAAGAGAGTTGATGATCCAGGAGCCAGTGAAAAAATGCATTAAGAGTTATTATATACATAATTTCTTTCAATGTGTTGTAGAGAGAAAAAAAATGAAGCTAAACAGCCTTGCTCTGCATCTTTGATGTACAGCATTGCACTTACTGCTTTTCCATTGCTATAATAAAACACCATAACCATGTCAACTTATAGAAGGAAGGATTTACTAGGGGCTTACAGTTACAGACAGCTAAGAGTCCATCATCTCGGGGCAGTGAGGCACTGGGGCAGCGGGGCAGTGGGCTTGCTGGTTGGAGCGGGAATGGAGAACTCACATCTCAAAACTCAAAACAGAAAGCAAAGAGCAGCCTGGAAATAGCAAGTGTCTTTTGAAACCTTAAAACCCACACTAGTGACCTACTTTCTCCATCAAAGCCACACCTCCTAATACGCTCCAACCAACTGGGGACCAAGTATTCAAATGTGCAAGGTGTATGGAGGATATCTCATTCAAACCAGCATGGTGACAAGGAATGTTCACCATGTAAGGAAAGAAGCAGAGACCTCACTCTGGCCCCCATGAGAATCTGAGTTCTTCTCTGCTATTCTCAACTCCAGATCTACTGGAAAATAACTCAGGTCCAGCCTGGGCTAAACCATACTCTTGGAATAATTCTTATCCTGAATAGCAAGTGTTAGATATCAAGTGCACCCCGTGGAAGGTGTATGCCTGTGTTCTCAGCACTTGTGAGACAGAGGCAGGAGGATCAGAAGTTCAAGATCAGACTACACAACATGAGATCTGTCTCAAAAAGGTGGGGGGGGGTGTAGAATACTGTGATGAGGACAGCCATTGTGACTCGGAGAGCTGCTGGCGAGGCCTGGTCTAAGCTGGGCCAGACTCTAAAGGGGTATCTTGTTGTAAGAGGCTGCTTGTTCTTTTCCCGGCCACTCAGACTCCTGAAATAACCACACAGAAACTGTATTAATTAAATCTCTGCTTGGCCCATTAGCTCTAGCTTCTTATTGGTTAACTCTTACATCTTAATTTAACCCATTGCTATTAATCTGTGTATTGCCACGTGACTGTGGCTTACCGGCAAAGTTCCCTCCAGCGTCTGTCTCTGACGGGGCTACATGGCTTCACCTGACTCCATCTTCTTTTTCCCAGCATTCAGTTTAGGTTTTCCTGCCTAGTTCTACTCTACCCTATCAACAGGCCAAGAGAGTTTCTTTATTCATTAACCAATACAACACATATACAGAAGGACTTTCTATATCAGTATCTGGAATAGGGAGCATTTCTGATATCACAGCTATCACTAATGTAATCAATTCAGGGAGATTCCCTAACTCCCTCCCTTAAGACCTAGTCCTGAGCAGATGTTCTAACTTCCTGAGCCTTTCCTCCCCTGTCAGTCGCCATGCCAAGCAGCAGCTCCTTAGCCTTTAACCCATTTTTCCACCTAACTGGGACCTTTACACAATGCTCTTGAGTCCCTGCTCTGCTCTTCACACCTCGCTTGGTCCAGAACTCCCATCCTCTAGCCCATACCCACCTAACCCAGCTGGTGCACAGCTTCCGTCCTGGGTGACTGGTTAGGACGCCTAAGACCATCCCGTGTACACCTTTTACATTCATTCATTCCTCAACTCTGCTGCTCCCAAACAATACAATAAATCAAAAGTTAACGATTATTTGGGGGAAAGAATCACTTTACAACAGACTACGAGCTCCACTCAGTGTGCACTGTTCTGTGTTGGGTGGTGCACAGCAGAACCACGGACTTCCTCTCTTTGTGCAGTTCCTCAGCTGCCGTCTCAGTTCCCACTGAGCAGTATAAGATCTCAACACAGTTTCCATATATACACAGCTCAGCGGACATCAAGCGAGAACTCCCTACAAGGGTGGATATTGGCCTGTATAGTCAGTCATCCAACTGCCTAAGAGTCCCCCTGTTCTGTTTGACTCCCTCGAGGTTTTCAGCTCCTTTCAGGACCAGAAATCTGGCTGGTGGGTGGCGGGGCTAGGAGGTTTCTCAGGCTATCTTTTCCGCTCACTTACCCTGTCAATTTTCATTGTTCCCCTTTTATTGTCATCAAGTTTATAGGAGAAAAAGATGGCATCATATTAAGGCATAATTAGGATAATAAACGGGGGCTGTGGTTTGTTTTTGGACGGATTCCAGGGGGTAGCATACATAATCACCTCTGGCGGACTGCTTGATGACTGTGACTTTGACAAAGTGGCATTATTTACTGCTAATGGGTGAGAGGATGATTTATTACTAATTACTCTCCCTTTCCACAGATTTTATATTATGTTAAATGAAGGATTGCAGTGGGGAGGAGGTAATAAATATTCACTAGGGGAAAATGTCTAACTGCAAAGTTCATGGAACTTCGAGGACTGAAGAGAGGAGCAGACTGGAGAACCCGAGAGCTGAAGAGTGGTCACTACTCCCTTACCCACCTCTGCATGAACAGCTCACTCCTGCCCCGGGTCGTCTCCTCTCCACTCCATTTCTCCAAAGCATGCTCCATCTGCCAGCCCCTGCTTTCTCTCTCCTTCCCTCTTGAAAACACCGTAGTCCAAACCCAGGTTAAGGAGTCCCTGCGATAGAAGTGTCTTCCCCAGGGTCATTTTGGTATTCAGGAGACGCCTGGTGGGGAGACTACAGAGTCTTTCTAAATGAGAGTTGAAGATGACGTTAAGAACCTTGGCTGTACAGACAAACGATTCTAGTGACAGAGTGAATGGAAGTGGAAATAGATGTGGGGGTCTAAGCCTATAAACAATGGCAAGGTCTTTGGGACAAAATACAGTTCCTTTACCAGTACACTTGGCCCTTTTGGAAGGGGACAAGTGCAGACCTGGGAAGTCTTAACTGGAAGATCGTACTAGATGAGCAAATTTGAAAAGGAGACCTCGAGGGCTGTGCTGTGTGTAGACAGGTGTGATAGAAGAAGGTCAGGAAGATAATCAGAGATGACACAAACTGAGCCAGAGACAGACTGGGAGACCCCTAAGATCAGGAAGCACTGGTTTATACTTCTTCATATTCTGCAGTCCCTGGACCAGGAGCCTGACTAGAGAAACGTTCTGAGACCATTTGATGACTGCAAATACACTAACAGAAGGGGAAGCAACGTTCTTTGCATTTAGATCAACTAATTGCTAATTTTCTTAAACCGACATTTGTAAGATGCTATTTTCTGATTATCAGAAATTGGAGCATGATCATTGTAAACTTATTCTTTCATTCCCATCCCATGGAAGTCTTCCTTGCAAGCTTAAGTTTTCATATCCCTTATAATTAGCTCACAGAGCAGTATCTGATTTTAAATGCTTTTGATCGAATTTTATTGTTTAGTAAGTTGCTACTGAAGTTAGCTATGGCACTTGTCCCTTTACTGGATCGCTAGTCCTCTTCTTGCAAACTATGGTTTCTTCTAGCATCTGTTACACTTTGGTTTGAATTGTGTTATCAGATTATCAATGCCTAAATTCTCTTATTGATATAAACGAATGGCCATTGGCATTTACAGAATGTGTTTGTGTTATCCCTGAGCTAACAGCAGAAGAATCCATCCTCCCCACCCTAGTACATAGAAACCACCCAGACATGACTGTGTTCTAACAACAAACAAAACGCTCAACTCTTGGCAATATCTACCTGATTTAAAGAAGTGACCCCTCACATGTCCTGAAGAATGAATTTACTAGCAGAGAAGAGAGAATAAGATTTGATTTTCTAGACATAGAAAAGGACTTTCCAAGGTGTGAAGACTTATTGGAGACTGAGGAATGATAAAAATGTCAGTGTAGTAAGAATGCATGGTTGCTGAGATAGAAACTGCACTGAGAATTTGCATAGACAAATCTTAACCTTTAGCAAGGGAGGTTCTAAAGCACAGGAAGGAATGTACAGTCTGTCACTTATTGCTGCCAAAATGCCCCCAAATGCCCACTTGCTCTCAAGTTACCATAAATGGCATATTAATAACTGATTCACATCCTCCCTATACTTTAAATGTTATGTAGATTATCTATAATGCCCAATACAACATATCCTATGTAAGTTGTCTCTTATAAGTGTTTAGGAAATAATGATAAGGATAAAAGTTTGCATGTTTAGCACTGACACAATGCTGCACGAACTTTTTCTTATGGAACGAGCAAACATCTATTAACCCAGACAGGGATCCAGTGACGAAAAAGTATTGCAGCCAAGTCTAACTTGGTGAACCAATGGATTTGATTAGGGTTACTCACAGGAACATGAGTGTGAGGGACTATTTATAGGAACAGCTACGCCACTGAAGAAAATGTTTCCCAACAACCCTCGCAGCTTTTATCCTCAAGGAGAGACGGAACTTCATAAGCCCTTCCCCCTTAGCAACCGTTACCTGCCTACTGTCCTCGGAATGGGCCTCATGGGCCTTCCCCCGCCCTTCCACAACTAGTGAGCACTTATGCACCTAAACTAGTGTAGGTCTCCTGTGGGGTCCAAAACTGCTGAGAATTCAGGAGGGCAACACCCAGGGGACAGCATTCCACAGTGCCCTTGGGGGAGGGTCCTCTCTGTGTGAGTGCATGGTTTGGTTGGCTACACAGGTGCAGACCCTGCAGATAAGATATAGAGAGCCAGCTGCTGTGTGATGCCTTCTGAATCGTAGAAACCAAACATTGGCACAGGGTAGAACGTAGATAGAAAAAAAAAAAAAAACTAAAGGCAATGTGTGTGTTGGGGGGACCCTGAGGAGAGAGTAGGAATTGTGCTATCCAAAGGAGGAGTACCAGCAGGTTCCAGTCATATCTCCATAGAACCAGCATGGCTTGTGCTCATTAAATTCAAAAAAGCAAGCGAGAGAAAGAAGACCTTAACATTTTTAATTTGACCCTGAGTGTATATGAAAAAATTTTTGTGTGAGAGTATTCCATAATTTTTTAACTGTTGTCCCACTAGGCTTTCCAGTCTAAAGAATTTTGAGTTAAACTGAACAGACAAATATTTGTCTGGCATAAGGGAAGAAAAGTCAGCATCCTTTGGGTGCTATAAAAGGGCTTGATTTAGGCTGAGTTGTCATACTTAGTCTTCACTGAAGTCCTGTGGTAAAGATATTACTACTTTCTTTTTCACAGAGTAAGAAGCAAAAACACAGAAAAGTAATGACTTGACCATGGTCACAGGGTTAGTAAATGACAGAAAAAAAAATATTCAGACTCAAGGTTGGGAGCTTTGAAAGACTGTGTGTGTGTGTGTGTGTGTGTGTGTGTGTGTGTGTGTGTGTGCGCGCGCGCGTGTTCTAGTACTGCCTCTTTGTACAGCAAAACAACCTTCATTAAACTGCACCCTGTAAGGGACGTCAAGGAGACTGATTTCCACCCGAGAGACAGGGGAGAATGAAGGGAGTCACCCTGAGGTGATGATGCACAAACTCCGAGGCCTCAGGTTCTAGCGAGAGTAAAGAGTGCTGGAAGGCAGCCCTCAGAACCGCCTGCCTTGATCCTCTTCACTGCTCAGCAGTGTCGTGGCCGTCCTTTCTCCACTACAGAAATAGAGAAGTAGCTAGGACAAGGAGGGTACTCATAAAATGCACCACTGTGTACAGAACTGAGTTTCCTGAGAATGTGGAGGGGTGGGCGGGGGGGGGGGGTCCTCAATCACCCACAAAGCACATTCTTGGGAGAGACCCAGCGCTTTCACACAAAGATCCCTGACAGTCAATCACATGAGCCCCAGCCGAGACAGAAGCTCTGCCTGCCTTGACCGCTCCTCCATCCAAGTCATCACCACTCAGGAAGAATTCAGAAGCCCGGTGAGCGCGGGTCGTGGAGTGAACGGGCATCAGAAGGACCAGAGGGAAAGCAGACCAGACTTACTGCCTGTCTAGGCCCCAGGGGCTCGTGTTGTGTCTGAGCAAGCAGTAGGGAACTTGTCAGGAAAGGTTCTTCAACTAAGTGGGAGATTGGATTTCCATATGAGATCGGGGTTGGCTGGTTTATTTAATACTTGAAAATGAGCCTTTGGTTACTATTTTGAAATTCCGTGAAAAGCTAGGAGGTCTACCAACACTGACACCAAGCAAGCAAGGAAGACAAATCTGATCAAGTATCTTGCAGAGCAGATGTGGGAGACAAATGAAGGTCGTTTCTTAGTTAACCTCTTCCAAGTCTAGCACCTTAACAGTCTAGAGTTGAAATGATGGAAAAATCTGCCAAAGTGCTGAGCTCATCAGAAAGCATTGTGCAAGGTCAGACCCCACGCATCGAAGAGTCTTTTCCAGTCAAATCTACTTTCAGTATATCTGTGGGGGTAAGTACACTTCTAAGAGGCCTCGGAATGGTTTCTAAACAATTTACATATTAATTATCAAAAATAAATTTGAGCAATTTTAATAGACAGTGAGCCAATGCAAATGAAGGCAGAGCCAGGACCAGCAGGCTGATGTTACAAGGAAAGCGTGATTATTAGGCATCTTCAATATGCTAAGTGGTATTTAAAGCCATAAGAAGAATTAGGAGAAATGCTCTCTATTCTTGGAACCAGCTGGGTAGAATAAATCTGTGCTTAAAGTAATAAAAAAAGCCACTAGAAAAGAGTAACAGGACAACGTACGTATAATGAAGTAGTGTAACAGGGTGCAGGGATAATACAGCCTCGTGCAGAGATGTGCGCCAAGTACAGGCATAGGAAAAGGGTTCGTACAACGACAAAAGCAAAGGACTTGGAAAGGGCTTTCCTCATCCGGATGACAACGCTCAAACAGAGATGACCCACCGTCGCCATGGAGATTTCCACGGCAAGGCACCTGTTGGCAGTCTCACGGAGAACGTTCGACTACTCCAAACATGGTTTAGTACACTCTTCCTGAGAATTTTGCTCCTGGGAAGGATTCCAGGGGAAGCACCTCATAGAATCCTTTTGAAAGAAAACTCAGATGAGCTTCAGTACTTTTTAGGCTGTTTCAGGGAAAGCGGTACTGAGGACTTCTGATACTGAGGGAAGACAATGGAAATAGCCTGGACTCTCGGGAAACCGGTATGTCTGAAGCTACATCCATGAAATAATGACTGAAAGGCAACCACGGCAGAGAAGCCATGGAGACTTTCTGGGAAAAGGGTTTCTTTGAACCAGGACAGAAAGTTCCCTTGTGTCTTGGAACTTTAGTAGGCCCTTTGCTGTCTATGGCAATGCATGGGTCTGGTTTTCTATCTCTGATACGTCTGTCACTTGATCTGGGTTCATGGACGAGTTTAGTGGTGTGAGAGGTCTTCTCTAAGACTGCCTGTTCCTAGGTGTAACTAACAACAACCCATCTGCCTGCTTTCTGCTGCCTGTAGAGAGAGGCCACTGAGTGTAAAGCTCTTGAAGGAGGGGAAGAGAACATTCTGAGCACAGGGGAGGGCTGTTCAGGTTAGAGTTTGTCTGTAAGTGCACATTAAGATATGCTGACCCAGATATTCCAGTCTTACTGCTTTCCACATGCACTCGAAAATCCTGAGCTCAGCAAGCGTGTGGTCTGGCAGGCTGGGATTATTAACCTGCGGTCCCACCAGAATTCTTTATCATTTCAACATGGGCTTCGCCGTGCTTGGCAAAGCTCCGCGATTCTCTCTTTTCGGGCTATGATTCCATTATCCCTTCCCTTGTGAGAGATACACAAGAAGCCCGCAGCCAGGGGAAGGCTGACTCTGACGCGCTGTTGTTGTTGTTGTTGTTAATCTGAAAACATCATAACATGTTCTGTTTGGAGTTTGAAGGAGACAGGGTTGAGTTATAAAACACTAGCCTCCACCTGATGAAAATACCACTCTTCAGCAAAATTAGCCTCCCCTTTACCACAAGACGCAAGCTTTAGATTACTATAGACAAACACTTCAAACCAAAATTATAACTCCTGATTAGGCTGCATGGCCCAGCTGCTGAGTCACCAGGGCAGAAGCCCGGCCCTGAAGAGTGTGGAGCCCAGGATGGCACCTTTTTTCCTTTTTATATAACCCTTCTCTGAATGGCCTCATCCTCCCAGTTCTCCAGCTGAAGTCAAATCAAGGCCACCGAGGAGCGGTGACAAGAGTCAGCAAGCAACAGGTGGGTTCTGGAAGAACAGCCATCAGCAATCATGGCAGAAGTGTTTATGGCCACATCTCATGTGGTAGCCGTTAAGAGAGGTAGCCTAAGTTATGCCTGAGGTAAACCACCTGGACAGCAGGATCCAATGTCCTCAGGACTGAAGAGCACTGACCCCACAGAGTGACATCAGGGTTATCCTGATGACCTCGAGTGACCTCAGATAATTTAAAAACAGATCAATAAATCGCTTGGAATGATTCGGGCAGAAAGTAATAGAAAATTCAAACTACCATTAATAATAAAGTGAATTAATTGGTTCACATATTGTAAGGCCAAAAATGAAGTAGACTTTAGGAAAAGTTTGATTAGCAGTATGGCTCTAGTTTTGATTGTTCCATGGAGTCTTCTCTTTGTCAAAAGTCAGTTTCATTTTCAGACTGGCTTCTCTTTTAATGAAAGATGGACATCACAGAGTTCACAGTCTCATAGCCATCCCTACAAAACAAAGACATGGCCTAAGATCAGACCTTCCCCTGTCTCAGTGCCAGGGAGAAAAGAAAAGGATTTCACTGATAGGTTCAAGCCAGTCAGGGTCCACACCTGCACCTTGCTGAAGTATCCCAGCCAGCCTCCTGGCCACTTCCAATGGAAGAACACATGCTGGAGGAGAGCCACGGCACTCAGCTCAGCTGTCTAGAACAGAAGCGCAAGCTTCATACTCTGTTTTCAAGCAGAGAAACAGGGAACTGCAGAAAGCACCCCTCTTTGAATGAACTTCTCATTTGCAGGTTCTAGTAATTTAGCAAAGTGACCGTGAAAGTTTGGTCACATGAACAACCCAAGAAAGAGTTCCGGTCTATAATCAGCAATGCACTGCCTGGTCCATGTTGTCTTTTATCCTCAGCACCAAAAGTCTTCTCCATCCTGGGTGGTGTCCAGGTGCGTCTGTCTAACCTTTGGGCAGTCTGAACATAAGGTCACAGAAAGAACAGTGAAGAGATCTAATCTTTCTTGCAAACTAACAAATTCTCCTGTCACAATTTAATGGATCCTTGTGCCACAAAGTTCCCAGACTAGAGACAAATGCCTTAGAACACAGCAAGCACAGGCTCCAAGTCTGCCTCTGTTTCCCTGTCTCCCGTTACTCTCTGTCCCTGCGAGGTAACACTGGACAGCCATGGAAGTGGTTTCTTTACCAGCCGTCATCTCTGTGACAATACACTTGGCATGAATGGCTTCAGAGAGAAAGGAACTGAGGGTTTCAGAGGTTCCAGCCTGTGACTGGCTGACTCTCCATGTCTGAAGTAAGGTGTGGCAGGCAGTACGTGATGAGAGAAGGTAGCACCTTGTGGCAGGTAGGCATCAGAAAAAGATGTACAAAGGAACTAGGTCTCCAAAACATTCAACAAGTGCCCAACCTCTTCCAATAAAGCCCCAGTTCTCCACAGAGTGCCCAGAGCTGGATACCAAGCCTGAATAAGTAGGTGGGAACTTGAACTTAGGAGACCTACAAACTGCTCCAAACTTTGTCCAGAAGAGAACCGTTATCTTTATTATACATAACAATAAATATGGTTGCCCTTCACTCTGGAGGGTGACATTATCATTATTTTCCAAGCCTACTTACCGTGCAAAGACCCATGAGCTGACAGTTTATAACAGTCTGTCAATTCCCTCACCACATAGAATGTGCTGAAATGGAAGACACCCAACAAGAATTGTTTCCCAACAACAGTAGAAAGTTATAGACACTGAGAGATGCACCTAGTGTACATTAAATACTAACTTGGAGCAACGAAAATCTCATGGTGGAGAGAAGCAGAAGAGGCATGTGAGTTGCTTCATAGCAGTAGGAGGGAAGAGCAAAGGACACCTCGGCAACAGAAGCATGGTGGTATTTCTAAACCCCTCTAGAGAGGCTTGCTCACACTCTGAAGAGATTGCACAGTATCCACAAACAACTGAACTAGCAAATGTGAGATTATTTTGTTCGAGAAGAGAAATCTCCCCCACTGCCTACTAATGTCCCTTATCCCCAGAGGAAAGGAAGTCAAGCTAGACTCGGCTTGCACCAGGCAGATGGATTCTGTGAAAGATTTGTATTCTACAGACAAAAGCTAAATGCTGCAGAAGTTCACCTCAGAAAGCGAGGAGATGGGAAACTATCTCTACCACAATAGCCATTTATGCTAAAGAAATTGATTTTGCAGTTTTCAACTTCTTGTATATTATCTCTTACTTTATATCGCCACCCGGCCTTCTTCTCCAGATAAGAGATGGCTATTTATTGCCATTCACCAGTGATAATAATGGCAGGTGATGCTGGGTGTGCCCTTGTTAAAGTCAACGGGACAATTATTGCGAGGGGAATACACATTCATCTTAGGAACTAACTTGGTCTCTATTTCCACTGTCTGCTTCCAGTTAGCTCATTACACTCTCTCCAAAAATAAATAAATATTCCAAGATTTTTTTTTTTTTTACATTAAGCATTCAGTCAAAGCAAGTGTCTTGGGATTACTACCTCTTATTTACATTGCATTAAACATTTTACCCACTCCTACAACAATGACAATAAAATAAAAGTCTTCCTGCTCATTGATAATTAGATGTTTGCTTCATTTGGACTTCCTCCAACTCTCTTCTGCTCAGACGCAGCTCTTTATAATTAATTATCCTCTTGCTGAACAACTCCAAGCTCAAGTCTGACCAGAGTACATCTCATCCCACACAGATGTCCTAGTTACTCCACAAAAGGTTAATTAATCATAAGAGGTGCTTCAAGCAGGAGGCACTGGAAGAAATTCAGACCTAGTTGCTGGCAACACAGAGAAGCTACCAGCACGCCCCTAGCTATTGAGCACACACGGAGAGACTCTTTCAATGGAACAAAAATTCAGCAGCACAGAATGGCTGGTGGGCATGACTTCGTGCCCTACAGAATGGAGCATGCCACTTCCCAGTCACTGATGGGAACCCTGGCCAGTCTGGGAGGGAAGGTCAGCACTGCTTTTCCTCCTTTAACAGAGGTGCCTGAAACTACCAATGGCCGACGCCGTCTCCATTGCTCCCCTCCTTCTGGCTGGGGGTCATTTCATCACATGAATGAACTCTCCTCCCCAGCCAATCATTCTGCAGCCTCCCATCTTCCAAATGCACCGTGCACTTTCAGTCACACCAGCCCCTTTCGTCCAGGAACAGCCTCGTCTTCATTCACTGTCTGGCCAAAACACCAGAATTCAGTCAAGAATAAGTCTTCATGGCTCCACCCATAAGACTGAATCCAGAATGTTTCAACTCTCAGAAAGTGTGTCTTCTTTGGAACAGGAGCAGGTGTGTGGTCAAGAGCACTTCCTAGATACAAAGAAAGTAGATGCAATTTTGCTCCTGTTAAATGTGTAACCTTGGTCAAGGTGCTGGATTCCTATGAGCTTTGCTTTTTCCCTTACAATACACTGGAGAGAACTTTGTGCGTTTTACTATGGCTATTATCTAGAATAAGGTATACAAATGCTTGCCATTTTGTTGCAACCTAATATATATTTCTTTCCTTAATAATTGACTACTCTTACACTTCAGTTTTCTCCCTTTGTTCTTCTAACAAAAGACATGACAGTCACATCTGACTTGAAGCAGTCATTCTCTGGAAAACAAGAAGGTGGTTCCATTTGTCCCAGAGAAAAAGTGTCATAAATCGTGTATTTCAAAGATCTACGCAGAGTTAGGGATGCGGCTTAGTGGCAGAGTGCGTACCTAGTGTGTACAAGGTCTTAGGTTGGCAAAAAGATGATAGATAGATAGATAGATAGATAGATAGATAAATAGATAGATAGATAGATAGATGATAAATAATAGATAAATAGATGATACATATAGATAGAAGATAGATAGATAGATAGATAGATAGATAGATAGATAGATAGATAGATAGACAGATCTATGAGACTATACTTATAGTCCATGAAAAATTTGGGAGAAGCAGATATTTTCAAGCCTTAATGGCTAATTTGTGGTCCTGGAGGTAGCTATGAATTAAAGAAAAAAATACCCACCACAATGGACCTTACTACCAGATGTGGTTCCCAGGGAGATTATTCCAACTCTGGCTACTCTCCCTAAGCAAGATGTCCATCCCTCCATTGCCTGCATAATTTCCTACACACCCAGAGAGGTTTCTGGAACTTATCCTCAGAGTCTTTGTATTCTGGGGATGGAAGGAGATGATGTGGGGACGGCCAAAAGAGTGCCTAAGTATAAAAAGGACTTACTGCCCAGTAGACTACACAACCGAGAGGCCAGAAACTAACTAGAATTTTATATTTGTTTCACAATCTGTCCCTTGTCTCAGTACATATCAGACACTCCGGTTTGTATCTATAGATCTCACTAAATGAATCAGTGTGTGTGTGGGTGGGTGTGGGTGTGTGTGTAGTGTGTGTGTGTGTATGTACATGCAGAGGCCAGATGACAACCCCAGATTTTGTTCCTCAAAAGACATCCTACTCAGTTCTTGTTTTCTCTTTCTCCCTCTGAAACAGGATTTTTCACTGGCCTGAAATTTGCCAGGTGGGTAAGGCTTACTTGACAGCAAGCCCTCCTGCCTCTGCTTCAACGTTGCTATCAGAAGTGCATGCAACCACACCTGACTGTTTTACATGGGTACTGGGGTCTTCATCCTGAGATGTCAAGTGGTTTACCAATTGAGTCACCACCACAGCCCCCATTCCTTTACTTAATTTGTCTGCTTATTTGATTGACAGTACCTCACTATGTAGTTCTGGATGTCCTGGAATTCACTGTGTAGACCAGACTGCCCCCAAACTCACAGAGATCTGCCTGCTTCTGACTCACAGATCCTGGAATTAAAGATGTGCACCACTAAGCCCGGCTTGTAGAAGAAGAGTCTAGTCAATGTTAAAAATTCAAGAGAGTTGATGTTCTCTCCTTGTTGAATGACTTGCTCAATTTCTCTTGGAATCTCTATTGAAAACAGAACTAACAAACTTGGGGGAAGGAGAGTGTGGATAGGGACCAGCTGAGATGGTAGAATATGTGGTTGTATTTCAGGAGCAGAATCTATAGCTTGCCTTTCGACTCTAAGTTTCTGTAGAGAATGAGAGTCTAGTTCAGGGTGGGCAGATAGTGATGGAGAGTCAAATTGTTCTACTTTCTAAGGGAAACAAGTGATTTTTGGGGGCAAGATCTCATAATATAGCCCAGGCTAGCCTGCAACTCGGTCTCTTCCTACCTCAGACTCGAAAGTTCTCAGATTAAAGTTTGTCTGGCTCTTCCCAGACTTCTTGTCTACCGTGTTTAGTTAGTTCTCGTTTGCAATCAGTCTTGAGCCAACCGTATATGGAAGCTTTTTTTCCATTAAAGATACGAACCTATAAAACATGTAGAGAGATACGAGTAGTAATTTGCATTGGAAACACATTTATTCAAGGATCTAAATCCCTTTCGAGCCTGATTGTGTCCAGGCTTCAGAGATAATAAGGTACTTATCAAAATTATGTTCAAGATGCCAAGCTGAGTCCGAGAGGTCAAATATCAAGTTCAGCTGAACAGAAATGGAACCTAATTCCATCCTCGTTCGCTATGTAATCACTCTTATTATTAGCATACAACTGCTCTTCTGAGGCTGACACAGCCCACTGTGCAGAAGTCAGCCAACACCCTAGTGGCCACAGTAGACGAGAATGCTTAAAGACTAACCCCGAGACCACAGCACTCCTAGCCCTGAAAGCTTTAGTATAAGTGCCAAATTTAATCATAATGGAAGTAAATTACAGAATCCATACAAAGTTATTCCTATGTTGCTCCTGCAAACACTATAAATGGGCCTTGTCAGCTTCTGACAGCACAGCCTACTGGTGTGAAGCTAATGGCGGCACTGCCACGTTCAAACAGCGTGTGCCCAATTCCGAGCCTCCCAAACCCCTCTGATTGAATTTACCTGTTTTCTTCATCAGCAGGTGTTTGGAACTCTGAGAAACAACGTTCTTGCTGCTCTGTAAAGGATATATAAGCAAGCTGTCCGTTGAGAGAGAGAGAGAGAGAGAGAGAGAGAGAGAGAGAGAGAGAGAGAGAGAGAGACGTATGTGTGTCTTCTCTGACTCTGCAACTAGATGGCTAGGTTGTTCATGGAGTCTCGCACGCTAGAGCAGTGGTTCTCAGCCTTCCGAATGCTGTGACCCCTTAACAGAGTTTCTCATGGTATGGTTACTTCCAACCATAAGATGATTTTCATTGCTACTTCATAACTGTAATTTTGCTAGTTAAGAATCATAATGTAAATATCTGATACGTAGGGTATCTGGTATTTAACCCCTGTGAAAGGGTCGGTCCACCCCAAAGTGGTTGTGACCCACAGGTTGAGAACCACTGTGCTGGCGTCTACCCATACACAGTGGTTTTCCTAATAAGATACCACAGTGGGTCTCTAAGCACAGCAATGCATTTTATCACTGTTCTAAAGACTAAAGATGCAAGGCACAAGTGTTGGTGTTTAGTTTCTTCTGTAGTCTCTCGGTCACAGACACCATCTCTTGCTGTGTCTCTCATGTTCATGTCTGTGTCCTAACCTCTCTTCTCTCAGTAAGGACACCAGTCACACTACATTAAAGTCAACCTGCACGGCCTCATTTCACTTTAGTTATCCCTCCAAAGGCCTTGTCTCAAACAGTCACATTCTGACCTAGAGGTTATGTCTTCAACTTGTCCATTCTGAAGGCGTCTTAACTCAGCCCCTAACACTGCATTTCCCAGACAGACAATGCTGATGGAGCGGTCAAAGGGAGGCTACCATATATGCATATATGCATGACTGATGACTCAATATAAATATACAAACTGATTCTGGATGGACGGGGGTGTAGTGTGCAGCTTGGAAACCCAGTACCCCTTCCTTCCTCCCTCCCTCCCTCCCTCCCTCCCTCCCTCCCTCCCTCCCTCCCAGCAGCTCACCTTCCGGAGCTGCGGCAAGCAGCCACGCCACTGTCACTTGCCTCTCTGGGAAGCAAGGCCTGAAGAAGCCAGGGAGAGCTTTCCACATGGGCAGGCCAAGGAGCCAGCGCAAAAGCAGCACTATTTACTGAACTGGCAAAGTATTGCCACAGCCCACAGGAAGAGTGTAGCTCTGCTTCTTCCCCATTTGCTAACCTCACTTGATCAGATGCCGTTTGACGTGAGCCGTGTTGCGCTGTGGTCTCTCCTCATGCGTGTGAATTTGAGCGCAGTATTAAACCCCTCGTTCTCACCTTCCTCATCTGTAAAGACGGATAGCAACTTTGTTGTGAGAATTGAATATGCCAATTCACTCCAAGTGCTCTGGCATTAATTGAGCATTGAATTAATGTTAATGTCTTTCCCTTTCAGACTTCCTGTTCTGTCATAAAATTGCAGACTGGATAGATCGCTAAGTGACCCCGTCCCTCTCTGTTCCAGTGCATCTCTCTCCACTTAGAAAATCTCGCATGCCTCCCTGCTTGTACGAAGGTTTGACACCCATACCTTGTTGAGATTTACAGCTTTGACCTCTAAGACGGTTTGGAATATTAAAAAGACAATGCACGGATGTTCTCCGATCTCCAAGCCACAAAGAGCACTGAGGAGCCCCCATGTCTGGACGTTGGGGGTCAGAGAGGAATTTTCATTTGCTGCTGTGTGGATATTTAGTTCCCACTGCAGAAATTAAATTATTCCCCAGAGGTCACAGGCAAGGCAAGTCAGCTGTTTTATTTAAAGACACAAGATACAGGCTAAAGGCCCAAATGGATAACTGAGAGAAGGAATGTCGAAGGGACAGAACAATCCTTGGAGCTCTTCTCACAGTCCAAGATGGGCCCTTGCTGCCTGATTAGCTTCCAGGAAGAAATGCAAACGCCCCCTCTCTGTTTTACGTTTTATCTGTCAGTTATCTTGCTCTGGGCCTGCTAGCCTCTGCATTTGACTGCCTGGCCCTGTGCTGGAAAGGGCAGGAAGTGAAAGAAGCATCCTTCAAGCTCTTAGCTAGACTCTCTGCATCCTGGCAGAAGCCCACTAGGCCTTGCTGAAACTTGTTTGTTAGACAAAGGGAGCCATGGCTGCTCCAGACCCTGGCATTGTACAGTGTTAAGCAATAACAGAACACTTCTACAATTATCTTTTAGTCTATAATAGACAAAAAGGAGCCAGCAAAGTTTGTACAGCATCCCTCCGAAGCAATCTCAATGGGAGATGCTGAGAGACTGAACAAAAGGGGGATATGTAATGCAAAAAAGTCTTTTTTATAAATGCAAAATAATTCCAGATCTCTGTAACCTGCTGTAACTGCCTCTCCTGGGCTACCCTTTTTCGTATTCTGCAATTTTCTTTGCTTGATCTAAGCTACACTCTTCTGAATCAGTTTGGTCCAATGCCAGTCACATAAATGCATACATACAGCCATATACAACAAGACTGAAAAATCTTTACAGTCAAAAGAATCTGGGCTACAGTAGAACGGAGACATCTGGGGCAGTACTTAGGATTTACTACTTTCGTCTTTCTGAGATAGGCCGTTTGGCACACACGGGTCATTCTCTGGCCAAGAAAGCCGAGTTCAGCAAGGGTTTCATCGGATGTCATCAATCTTAGTGGAGCTAACCCACCCTGAGTAGCACAGCAATGCACCCAGGCATGCAGATGACACACTCATGGGAGTACACACATAAGCATGTTCCTTAGGATTCTGCTCTGTCTGCCTCCACAGCCTTACACCCTCCGGGATTGTTTATAGGGAGGAAAGTAAGCATCTCCATCAGATTGTTCTATACTCAGAACAATTCATGAGAACCAGAGTCCTGTGCCAGACCTAGAAGCACATGCCTGCTATCCTAACTCTTGGGGAACAGAGAAAGTGGGGGGTAGACTCACGACAACTTCAAGGTCATCCTGGGATACATAATGAACCTTTTCCTTAATCCCCACCCCCAAGAGAACACACCAATCTCAATTGCTATGTTGTTTGTTGAATGTCTTCCAAAGGACATTGTCCAGAAAGAAATTTTACCTGGAGAGGGAAGTTCAGAACAATGGCAGAAGCAGATGTGGAGACTAAGTGAACATTCACCTTTAACCCGAATTAAAGGAAGCAACAAGCAAAGCTGGGAAACAGAATGACTCCCTGTCACAGCCACTTCACCTCTGTGTATTAGATGCTCGGGCTGGATAGGCAAGGCTCAGTTTTGCTCTCGCAGAATTTAGAGGACAGTGGATATAATAAGGCTGTTTACACATGGAAATATGACCAGACCCCACGGTAAACACATTAAGTAAGTTAATAATGAAAAGGGCCATTCTGAAACCGTTTGATCATGGCCAGTGAAGCCATTTGTTATCTGGTTCATAATTAGCCATGAAAACGATTTGGGGAGAGAGAATTCTTTAGACAAGAACGGTGACATGATCGGATCAATCGCATAAAAGACCCCTTCAGCTGTAGAAGAGGGTGAATGGGGGAGAGGTGGTTACGAGCAGGAAGACCCACTTAGAGGCAGTTGAAGCATCCAGCAGAGATATTCCAGGGTCTGGCTTACCTACATATCAGTGGCAGTAGAGGGCAGGGAAGGATTCAGTGGCTAAGAAACAGAATCCATCCTTCCCTTCCCAAGAGAGACTATGAATGATACACCCGGCTTCAGGGGTAGACATTTTGCCTAATGTTCTTCAAATACAAATCAACACTCCACATTTTTTTTTTCTCTTAAGAAATTGCTGTCTATCATTTTTCTTCAATGACATCCTTGGTAAATGAAAGAAATCCCAAATGTGATGTTTATATTGAACCCAGAAATGTCACACAATTGTCCTAACTAATACAGACAGCTCCGTTTGAAGCCATACACGGACCTGCCTGGACCCTACTTCACTACCGGCACCCATTCATCGTTCCCCTTCCTCAAAGTGAACAAGTGAGCAAATGCAATCAATACTCACAATAAAAATTCAAGGAGGCAATTACAGCAACAGCAAGCACCGCCAGTACAATAGTCTACTGGGTTTGTTGGGAAGCTGTTCATCAGACCAAGTTTTCCAACCCGTGTGCCTGGCAGGGAACTTTATTCCTATAAGACTCTCTATTAATAGATGATACTATCATCCAAATAGCTTCTTCAAGTATCATTTAAGAATCTCAAGTGAGGGCTGGAGAGATGGCTCAGTGGTTAAGAGCACTGCCTGCTCTTCCAGAGGTCCTGAGTTCAATTCCCAGCAACCACATGGTGGCTCACAACCATCTGTAATGAGATCTGGCGTCCTCTTCTGGGATGCGGGCATACATGGAGGCAGAATGTTGTATACATAATAAATAAATAAGAAATCTTAAAAAAAATCTTTAAAAAAAAGAATCTCAAGTGATATAAACCAGATACTTTAAAACATTATAATAGTATAATAGATATGAACCAAAAGAAACAAATTTTATTACATTTAAAGAAAATCACTTTTTTTTAAAAAAAAAAAAAAAGATACCTGTGATTTAGTCATAAAAAACAGCTAAACAACTTTTGGTTAAGTGATTAAATATATGCATGTTTTTCAGTTTCCCAACAAAATAGAAATTTCAAAATACCCCAGCACCTGAAATTTATTATTAGCCCATGAGTGCTTATACATATGCAGCATCATTTTAGAATATTCATGTAAGCCACCACACATTCATTCTACAAGGATTTGAATTGTTGAACATTACTAAGCATCTGCCTTGCGGTTAAGAGTATGCTAGACCCAGTGTCTCCCCAAAACAGTAGACCAAACTCATAGACTAAAAGGGATAGCAAAAAATCAAATGAACACGCTACTGAATTGTGTGTCGCAGGCAAGTAACAAAAGGCACTGCGGTGCTTTTGACACAGTCCCAAAGGGCCTCCTGGAAGAGGTGACTTTTGTTTGGTTTGTTTTTTGAGACAGGGTTTTTCTGTGTACCTTGGCTGTCCTTGCGTGCCACCACCACACAGCAAGGAGGTTACCTTTAAGGTAACTCTTAGCAGGAAAGCAAAGTATGGCAAAACAGTCTTAGCAAACATGGAGAGATTCTAGAAATAAAGGTTCTATAAGGCCGTGGGAACCACCAGGCTCCAGGGAGGAATGTAAGCATCCACAAGATTCCGTGTGCCTCCGGGAGTCTGCTGAGACACGGGAGAAACACGGATGCTACTTTCGGCTCTTTCTTCGGAAAGGGCTGTGCGAGGAAAACTTTGTTTCGTGTGTTGGTGATAAAGTAAGCAGGTTGAAAAAGCCATGGTGTGGAGTCAGACAGAAAGCTGTGTCCCTCTGCTCCCTCCACCACCATAAAGATTTCTGTCCCAGTGCCATAGAATTTGGGAGCTAATTGTGGCTAGATAAAGCCTTGGAGATAAGCACCACCACCCCCACTGTGGGAATAAAGCCCTGATAAAAAGAAGGGCTAAGAAGATAGCTCAGTCAGTAAAGCAATCACCTTTCAAGCATGAAAACTTCAATTTAGATCCCCAGAACCAACAAGCCATTACAAAGCTTCCCTAATGCTGTGCACTTGAATCCCCAGTTACGGGGGACAGAGAGAAGCAAATCCCTGACCTTTCTGATAGGCTAGCTTGGCCTCCGTGGTAAAGTTCCAGACCAATAAGAGACCTGGTCTCACAAGATAGAAGATGATGCAGGACCAACACCTGAGGTTGCCCTTCAACCTCCATACTCACGCATGCACGCAGGCACAAGCGCACGCACGCACGCACACGCACAAACGAGTTAGAGACACCAGAGCTTCCTCTTCCCACCATGTGACCATGTGTTCAGGAAGTAAGCCAGGAACCCAATCAGACAGCACCTAATTTGAGGCTTCCAGACTCCAGAACACGAGGAATAGTTTCTGGTGAGAGCCCAGTGTCCTCCGGCAGTTTGTTGTTGGCGCTGTGAGACATGAGCACCAAGACATTTTCTCCTCCACCCCCAGTCCTCTTAACAAGATAACTCAGGCTTGTGCTTCAGTCCGTGCCATCAGCACCATCGGCTTCTCAGGGAACCCTCTTCGTTGACCCCACACCCTTGCTCAGCCATATTGACAACATATGGCTTGCGTGGAGTCAGGGCCAGGTCACCGTGTCTTTCCTCTGCTCTCTGTAGCGCTCCATACCCCGGGACACACCTGCACAATGATGAAGTCTCAGCAGTTACTTAAGGCTTGGCCAATGGCTCCCTGTGTGACCTGGAGGATCACGATTAGGAAACGTTTAACCCAGTGAACTCTGATTCCAGTGCTAACTTAAAATCAGGGCTCTGTAGAGTTCTGACGGAACCGGAGGAGGAAGGCTAGTGAGGGTGTCGGTAACTGCACAGTTAGAAAGAATGTGACCTGAGGGGTGGGGGGAGGGGGAGGGGCTTGAGGACAGCAGCCCCACCCACAGAGCAGGAAGGTAAATGCTCCTGGAACTGACGGCACAGAATCTCACGTCCACACGTGGAGAACTCCAGAGTGCCAGACAGAACAATGCCAGAGAAGAGTTGGTGTTTGTATCTGAGCTGCTCGGCTCCAGCAGGAAACAGCACCCTGTTTTCATGTCATCACATCTGCCCCCCACGTGGCCCATCAGTCTAGAAAGTAGCACCCTCCTGCTGAAATCTGCAGGCTCCCCACAGGGCAGTTTCCAAACACCCGAAGCTCCACTCAGTCAGAGCAGCACATGGCCATATATACTTAGGGATTTTAATCTTTCCACATAAATCACTCCCTCTGGCTACTTAATCATGTGTGACAACTTGCAGTGCCTGCATCCCGTGCTCTGATTTCCCTGAAAGGTCTTGCAAGCTAAGCAGGGTTAAGCTGAGTCAGTAACTTGGATGAAAGGCACAAGAACCACGCAGGAAATGCACAAGTCAACAGGCAGCACCTCTCTCGGAACCTCGGCCTCTCACCACCTGGAGTGGAGCTCTGGGAATGAGTCTAGAACTCTGCTGTCTCCTGAGTGCGACCAGGGCTCACCGTACCCTCCTGGCCTGTAGAAACTGGTCTTTCTGCATTAGCACACTCTTTGGTCTATTCTTCCAGTTTCCTTGGGAGGCAAATCTCCCCAATCAGAGATATATTGGAACCAATCAAGCGAGGTTGGCTGGAGGACTTTGAAAGCAACGTAGAAGAATTCTTAGACTTTGCCAAGATTCCCAGGACCAGCTACTGGAAATATAGTGATATCTCCATCCTTTCCTCTTCTGGATTTAACACGACCATAACCTCAGACTTGCCTATTAACCTAGTCCAGGGGTGTTGACCTCTGCTCCTTAGACTCTGTTGATGACGCCAAAGTTCCTGTAATCTGTATTTGCATGAGTGTGTGTATGTAGGTATACAATATGAACAGGTGAGAATGTGATTGTGGGTGCATGCACATAAGAAACCTTTTTATATTTAGTGTGTTGATCATAGAGTGATTGGGTTGTGGAACTCATGACATGCAGTCAGACTGAAAGAACATGAATGTGCACATCCGTGTTTATGCATATGAGTGTGGAAGACAAAGGACAATCTCTGATGTCACCCTCAGGAACATCGATGACCTCCTTTGAGACACAGCCTTTCATTGCCCTGGAGCTCACCAATTAGGCTAAACTAGCTTGCCAACGAGCTGCAGGGATGTACCTGTCTCCAACTCCCTAGTCCTGGGCTTGCAAGCTCACAGCACCCTACGTAGCCAGCATGTTCACATGGCATCTGGGAATCAAACACAGGTCTACATCTATAAGGATCTGACCATCAGAGTTATCTCCCAGGCCTCTCCTAGGCGCTTTTCTCGTAACTCAGTCCTTACAGCTCTACAATGAGAGAGGGGGAGCCTCGCCCATGGACATACAGACAGTAGGAGACAGCCTTGAGTTTTGACCCCAGTTCATCTGATTACAGAGCCGCTTTACTAGTCTAAAAGACACCTTGCTATTACTGAAATTTCTTCTATTTCAGGAAAATAGAAGTCTAGTAAGAATTTACAAGGAAATTATGTTTTCCTTCCACTGGATTATGGAAGAGTCATTGGCTCCTGGTGGAAACCTAAAGGAAAAAAGTTTCTGATAGTGATTCAGAAAGCAGAAGTGAGGATAGAGACAACAAATATTTATTAGCTCTGGTCTAGCAGTTCACTTCCCAGTGTGGGCAAAGCAGCTGTGCAAACACCAAAGAAAGGGGCTGGGCAGATGGCTCAAGGGTTAAGAGCACTGGCTACTCTTCCAGAGGACAAAGGTTCAAGTCCCAGCACCCACATGGCAGCTCACAATTCTCTCTAACTCCAGTTCCTCGGTACCTGACACCCTCACACAGACACGCATGCAAGCAAAACACCAATGTACATAAAAATAAAAAGAAATAGACCCTGTAGACAAAAACAAACAACACTGGAGGGAAGGTTGCATCATTGGCCAGAGCATGGCGGGGGGGGGGGGGGGGGGGGGGGATGTGACTAAAGTGGGGGTCATGAAGATGAACTGGTTAGGGGGGGAGGGGGAGAAAGTTGGCATCTCGAGGAAGTGGAGTGATCAAGAGAATGCACGTCCTTTATCCGGGATTATCTCATCCTGTTCATGAGAGTCTTGGAGAAGTTAAGTAAATCGCCCAAGTTCACACCACGGGTAAGTGGCTGACATTCCTTTAAGTGGTCAGGTAGCCTGAGTCAAAGGCTGAGCTCCTGGCTGGGGTAACATCACTCCAAGCCTCCCTGCGAGGATACGTGGAGAGGAGAAACCCAGGCACAGGTGACGCCAGAAGGAACTGGGAGCCAGAGGAGGGGGGAATCCTGAGCCTCAGGGCGGCGCCAGTTTAAAGAAAGCTTGGAGCTGATCCTCCCCCCCCCCCCCCCGGAGATCTGAGGGAAAGAATAAAAGTGAGGGACACACACTAGGTCATTCTAGTAAAAAGGGGGGGTGGATTGCTGTGCTACGAGGTCATGTGTTTCAGCAAGAGACAAGCCATCTGCCAAGTGCCAAGGCCTCCGACGTGGGAGGGTTGGGCTGGAGGCAGTAAAACTTGACATGACAGTCACAGGTTTTGTCATGGATTCTTCTACAAGAAGCGCAAGCACCGCCCTGCGCTTTGGGGGGCTTTTCTGAGCTTGGCGGGTTGTCTTAATAGTGAGTCCATTTGTGCTGTTTCTGTGGTTTTCTCTAGCAATGACTGGAAGCATAGGAATAGGAGCAGAGAGGACATCTGCGGACTTAAGCTCAGTATGGAGATTTCCAGTAGAGATCTCTGAGCGTTTAAATCATTGTTTCTCTAAAAATTAAAGGAAAATAGAAGGTTGAAGGCTGATGACCACACAGTGAAGGTCAAGGCACACTGGACAAGTGTCTACCATAGTGACCCACATCCTGGGCTTTGGGGTCGGGCCACTTCAGCTCATCTCCTATCAGTGCTAGTGAACTTGATATGTTACTTAACATCTGCGCGTCAGGGTTTGGTTTGGTTGGGTTGGGTTTGGTTTTTTTTCTACAAAGAAGCAGCTTACTTGCCCGCCCCTCATACAAATGCTATAAGAAGTAAAGAAAACAGGCAGAGCCCCTTGGCAGAGCATCATGGGAGGGCCTTGCTGGTACTCTCCAGCTATTGGATGCCTTTAACTTTTCACTCCTAAAAACATGACATTCCATGCGCTCCCATGAATGTGCTGTCTCACATGAACAGCTAGAATCTGCCAGCCATCGGTGGTGGCTCTAAGCTGCCCAGCGAGAAAAACTAGTTCTTGTTTCCAGACACAAGCCAAGTGGCGGAGTAATGAACTGAGAGCTTGTTCCTGGCGAAAGTAGCCAACTCTTCCTTACTTAATTCCAACAGGCTCCTGACCTTTCTTGCTTCCCATATCAGCCTTTCGCTCATAGAGCAAACCCAGACCGCGAGTCTGGCCAGAGAGTCACTATTAGATTAAACTCGGAGTTTTAGAGCATTGCCCATGTCTTTTTTGACCATCACAATCATCTTTACACATGAAATTTTCTGCATAGGCCCCTGAAGAGCTATGGAATAGGGCCTGGTACAGTTAATCCACCCTCTGGATCTCCAGGCTCCTCAGCATCTTTTCCTTTTATATTCTCCCAGGGGTGGCTGATGTCTGAGGCCTGGGATTGGGTCTTTGTGCTGCATAACAAGAAGATTGTCTTGGAAATATGATCAGAATGCAGATGCCTTGTACTCTCCGATGTGTCAAGTAGCTATGCTCTTAACCTCCTAAGATGGCTCTTTCCTAAAAATGCTTTTTTCTTTTCTTCGCGAAAAATAGAACTATAATAAAATTCAGATATCTAATGACTAAAAATGCTAGCCACATTCTTTTTTTTTTCTTCTGTATTCTTGGGTTGATTTCTGTTTTTTTCCTAAGAGGTCTTTGGTTATTGAATGTTTCTCTCTTCTCCTTCCTCGTCTCCATCCTCCTCTACATTCTTTAACCCTTTGTGGGTAGAAATGTTGTTTTGGTTCTCCCTGTGTACCTAACAAGTAAATCCACAGAATTGGGACTGTGACCTAATTTTTTTTGATTCATTAACTGATTTACAAAAAAAAAAAATATTTCCATGCTCATGTTCTCCCTCCTTCTGCTCCTCATTTGGATCTTAAGAGCTCAGTCCGGTGCTCCAATTTGGGTCTCTGTCTCTATCTCGATCCATCGCTGGTTCTAAGGTGATATGCAAGATATTCATCAGTGTGGCTATAGGACAGGGTCATTTCAGGTTCCCTCTCCTCAGTTGCCCAAGGAACTAGCTGGGGACATCTCCCTGGACACCTGCGAGCCCCTCTAGAGTCCAGTCTCTTGTCAACCCTAAGATGGCTCCCTTAATTAGGATATATATTTCTCTGCTCCCGTGTCCACCCTTCCTTTATCCCAACCATCCCATTCCCCCAAGCTCCCCCCATTCTCCCCTTCTCACGTTTCTCACCCCATTTCCCCTTAGCCCCATGCCACCTCATCCCCAAGTTCCCAGGTTTTGCCCTGGAATCTTGTCTACTTCCCATATCCAGGCGGATGACTATATGTTTTTCTTTGGGTTCACCTTCTTATTTAGCTTCTCTAGGATCACAAATTATATGCTCAATGTCCTTTATTTATGGCTAGAAACCAATTATGAGTGAATACATCCCATGTTCATCTTTTTGGGACTGGGATACCTCACTCAGGATAGTGTTTTCTATTTCCATCCATTTGCATGCAAAATTCGCGAAGTCATTGTTTTTTACCACTAAGTAGTACTCTAATATGTATATATTCCACACTTTCTTCACCCATTCTTCCATTGAAGGGCATCTAGGTTGTTTTCAGGTTCTGGCTATTACAAACAATGCTGCTATGAACATAGTTGATCAAATTCTTTTGTTATATGATTGGGCAAATAGGGCATCTTTTGGGTAGAATGGTATTGCTGGGTCCAGGGGTAGGTTGATCCCGAATTTCCTGAGAAACCGCCACACTGCTTTCCAAAGTGGTTGCACAAGTTTGCATTCCCACCAGCAATGGATGAGTAAGGAAGTCAGGACCACGAGAGGTGCATCCACCCACTGTGACAGTAGAACTGATCTATTGGGAGCTCACCAAGGCCAGCGGGTCTGGGACTGAATAAGCATGGAATGAAACCAGATTTTCTGAACGTGGCTGACAATGAAGGCTGATAAGAAGCCAAGGACAATGGCACTAGGTTTCGATCCTAATACATGAACTGGCTTTGTGGGAGCCTAGCCTGTTTGGATGCTCACCTTCTTGGTCCTGGATAGAAGTGGGAGGACCTTGAACTTCCTGCAGGGCAGGGAATCTGGACTGTTCTTCATTCTCGAAAGGGAATGGAGTGGGGGGAGGGGAAAGGAGAGGGAAGTGGGGGAGGGGCGATGTGTGCGAGGAGGGGAAGGGAAATGGGAAATTTTTTTGCAACAACTAAAAAAAAATAAAATAAAATAAACAAAAAAAATATTTCCAGTTAACTGAGTTGTGTAAGCAAGAGGGCTAAGCAGTTGGCTGAATGAGGGTACGTGCTGGCTGGAAAGAGTCATGGCATCATTTGGACTGCTGGTTTGTGAAAAACGCATGTCCTGTTGTAGGGCATAACAGAAACTCAGTTCCAACTCACTCTCATCATACAGAAGGGGCACGTGCTTAGAAGTCCCCATTTTTAAACATATTGTGCATTTTTATGTGAAATTTCTTACCTTTTGTATGTGGACAAATTCTCAAAGAATAAAATTTTAAAATAAAATAAAAGTTTTAATTAACTCAGACCCAGTATGACAGATAGTTAGAGCAGATCAGCCAGGCGCAACGGTTCTCAGTCACTCATAGAAAATTCCTGAGAAATTCCAGTGATTAATCCCAACTCTCTTCCCCTCATCTTTTGCGCCAGCCCCACCAGCCTAGTCTGCTTTGTGCTGCTGTGACAAAGTCAATGGCGCTGGGGTAAGTTCTGCTGAAGACATACTTGTTGGTTCAGCGTTCCGGAAGCAGAAGTTCTACATCAAGGAGGTGGCACCTAGTAACAGCCTTCTTGCTCTGTTATGATGTGGTAGAAGGCATCACAACTCCACAGTACAAGAATGAGATGGAGCCAGATGGACGCAGGGCAGCCTTCATGACCCCACCGTCTCTTAAAGCTCCAGCAACTCCACCAAAATAGCAATTAATTTTCTGATGTGAGATTCGGTAGGAGATATACATTCAAATCATACATCCAGCCTTCTAACAGCCTAGTGACCAAGGTCCCCAACCCCAGCCTTCATTTCCTGTCTCAGCTAGAAGGCATTCATAACAAGATCCATGTCTCAGTCGGTTAATAACATAATGGATGATACTATGCAAAACTAAAGTGATAACCTAGCAATGTATCCAACAACATGTTGTACAAACGTCTTTCAAGGTCTGACGCTCCCATGATTCCATCACAGCCCAGTGAAGCTATCTGAAGATACAGCGTGGGAGCTGTGGCTAGAGCTGGGTGGCAGAACTTGCCTAGCAGATGCTTGCCTGGTTTCAACCCCTGACACCAAAAACAACCAAGCAAACAACAAAATGACTTGGATAACCAGGTGTGATCTTCAGATGTTAGCTGATCACCTGTAGCCAGAAGCACAGAATGGGTCGGGAGGATCTTTGAGGCACCTTGTCTCTACCAACCACTCGGTAACTGGTATAAAGTGAAGACGCTCTCTTTCCTGTGAATCAGCGGAAAACAGCAACCCCAACGATGGGTTTCCATTCTCCTCAGAATTTGTGCACTCCATCTTGCTATAAAACTTTTCTGTCATTATTATAATCTGCATAAGGCTCCACGCATCCCCCACAAAATAAGCAAAATATTTCCTGAAGACTATCAGATTAGTCTTTCTGTTCCCAGCACCTAACACAATAACTGTCATGAAGACTCAACAGATATTTTATTGGATTAATTAGTAATTAAACGTTTAAACTCAATCTATGTTTCAAATGCTCTTGTCTTTATGTTAATGCAGGGGGCTGTCAATTGGCATCTTTAGATGCAACACACTGTGTTGATTTTTTTTTCCAAAAATACTTTAAAGAATTGCATGGTAATTTATCTAATCCAGTCTGGCAGAGAGAAACTGACGAAGAATCTCCTTTCTGGCTAAATCTTAGCATGTGTTGATTTGAGGCAGCTCCAGAAGATAAGCTAAACAATTAATTGCACTATTAAATAAACACTTTATGTTCCCCTGAAAACCTTTAAAGAGAGCCTCTATGTCAGAGGAAAAGATGCTGAGGCATCAGAATGGTAAAAGAGACATTAAATTTCTCTCTGCCTGCAGACCCGTGGAAGCCGGGCCTGCTCCTCAGACCTGCAAAGTTCATGGTCTTTAACATGATACTGAACTTGACAGAGGAATTGCAGGTCCTTGAGTGTGTATCTGCATTGCAGCACATGCCAGCCTCACGTTTAGAGGAAAATTGAATTACAGATGGAAGGAGCTGGGGAACAGAAAGCATCTGTTGGAAGAATCTGGATTCAAGAAACTACATTTGACAAATAAGTCGCAACTTCCAAATGATCTGAAATTGTTTGTGGTTCTGGTGAGGTCCCTTCCTCCCTCGCCCTGCCCTTTGCAAGAACTGGTAAGAGGACGAAGGGAACGACGAGCAGAAAATATTTCAGGGAACCACATTTCCCCTGTGTAAGCCATGCAATATCTACTGAAACGTTAGAATATGTCAAAAATCCTTCACAAACAAGCCAATGTCCTCCCCCAGTAGGAAGGCATGTTACCTTGGTAACCTGCCATCTTTGGACCTGCATGTGACCTTCTGTGTTGTCCTTGTCACTTTGTTTTAGCTAACGTGAGGAGCGACTATTCAATCCACGGAGTTACAATCATTTACTTCAGCAAAGAATTTGCTCTTTGAGCCGAAGATCCTCAGAGGATGGTTTAAGGTCTTAAGTAAAGTCATTCTTGATAAATATGACTCTTAAACTACCCACAGGACACGGCTCACTCCATACCAATCACATTCTAACAATGGCTCAACTCACACCTGACAGAAGCAGTTATGGTGATGGGGACTGAGGGGTGGGGGAGAGAGAGCGCTCATTTACACAGCTCCACACACCAGCTGCCAGGCTCTCACGCCTTCAGTTATCTGCAGCCTAATCTCCATTGTGGAACACAGATGATTTAAAGATTTAAATTGGTGGGACAGTGATCATCTGTAACCCTAGTGTTACCCTGGAAACCAGCTGGTGCCAAACTGAGCCTAGGAGGGTTTTTTTTTTTTTTTTGCATGGACTTCAGTCCAGCTGCCCCCAACTCTCCATTGGGAGTTTCAATTTATTAACCCCTCAATGTCTTCCAAAAATTCGCTGAGAACTAAGACCGCCCACTCCCAAAATGCCTCTTCATAGTTCTCATGATGGTGGATATCTGACCCAAAAGTAGATGAAGGGAAATAGGAGAAAAGCAACCTCTTCATCAAAGAGAAAGCAATTAAGCAATCAAATCATCTGCCTCAAGAGTGGGATAGTTACAAGACTAGAAATGACTAGAAATGACTAGGCCAAGAGCTTTTCTAATGGCTTCATGAAGATCATTGGAAGCTAGAGTTTGGGTCAATTCTCCATTTAAAAAAAGAAAGAAAGAAAACTATGCCTCCTTTTACAGGGCTTTGAGAAGTGTCCACCAATATTCTCTACCTGCCTCCTCCAAGCAGAGACTTGACTTAGGAGGGAAATTTCCCTAAGTGCGAGAGGCAGGAAGCAGGGTTGCCGGGGAGACGTTATGGGGCACTTCCCTACCATCTCAGCTCTAATCATGATGGATGTGATGGTTTGGGCACATCTGCCTAAAGCCACAAGTCTGAGGCAGCCACATCTGGAACCTGGTGTTATTTCATCTCTAATTTAATAGCCGACTCCTCAGTTCTGAAACTGACAAAGGACTTGAGAGTAGAAAAATGAAAGGACGATCACTAAACTTCGCTGGCTCCCAAGCACTCCCTCTCGCCGTGGGGAAATTTATACCCTATTTCGCTGAAGACACTGCTCAGGCAACAGTCATAACTCAATGACAGTGCTCGCAAGACTTTCCAGATTGACATTCTTCGTATTCCTTTGACCTCTGGTTTGGGTCAAACCTGCACTGTGGAGGTTTCTCTTTCTGCGGCCAGTTCAAGGTCTTCAGTTCATCCAGGGGGTAAACAAACACTGGCTGCCATTTTTGGATCTTTGTCTTTGTTGGCTTCACTGAGCTTCTCCTGTCCCTGTGCCAATTCCAAGTCATCAATTTTAAAGTTGAATTTGTTTAGTTCATTTTTAACTAACTTTTTCATGTAGCTGCTGCCACTAATGCTTTTCTCTTTCCCATCCCTTTTGAACAACATTGTCTATTGATGAGCTTTTGCTTCATGTGTAGCCCGTTTAAACATCTAAGGGGGTCCTATCATGTTCAATTTATTTGTTTTGTTTTCGCTCGGTTTGGTTTTTGAGGACAGGGTATCTCTGTGTAACAGCTCTGACTGTCAAACTCATAGCAATCCACCTGCCTCTGCCTCCCATGTGCTAGAATTAAAAGCATACACCGCCACGATCCAACCATATTCAAATTATGAAGCAAGGTGCCAACAGCCTCAACAGGGATCCAGGGACAATCCCTGCTCTATCAGTTAGCTTTTCCCCTGGTTGGTACCAAAATACCTGACACTCAACTTAAGGAAAGAAAACATTTGGGGGTGTGGTTTCATAGGGTTCAAATAAGATGTCTTGGCAAACTGCAGAGTAGAGCTACTTGTTTACTTCATGGTACAGAGAGCAAAATAGGAAGCATTCAAGGATTCTATATCCCCAATCTGCCCCTACTGACCGTCCTCATTCAGCTATGCCCCAGCTCCTACATCTCTACAACCTCCCAAAAGTACCAGCAGCTAGGGACCAATCCTTCCCAGTTAACACTCTCTCACAGGTGCTCATCATCAAGGGAAGACCAGAGACACAGTATCAAGAAATAGAAGTAAAGCCAGAGGAAACTGGGAGGAGGGTAAGAGGGTGGCAGGCTTCAAGTAATCAGAATCTAATGTAGAAGTGTGTGTGTGTGTGTGTGTGTGTGTGTGTGAGAGAGAGAGAGAGAGAGAGAGAGAGAGAGAGAGAGAGAGAGAGAGAGAGAGTGCCCCAGAAGCCATATCTGGAGGAGTTTCCCACACAGGCCCGAAGGTAGGAACAACAAATTGATTCCTAGGGATTATCCATCCCAATTTACCATATACTTCTCTCTGGGGAAAAAGGAAATGCAGGCCAGTCCTGCAGATTGCAGAAGGGTTCCTGGTGCATCTACAAAAGGCCCCCACACCTAAAGCTCAGTGAACACTGGAGAAGAGTGGAATAAAAGATTGTAAGAACCAGAGAATCAGGGAGTTTGCTGTGGGATTGTGTCCCCGGCAACATCAGAAGCTATACTCACAAAGTCTCGCCAACGTGCCTGGCCAAAGGTGAGCTAAACGAAGATGCACCAACAGACATGCCAAACTGGACGGAGAGCAGCCCACACGGCCTCAGCCATACACATAGAACCATAGGCAGATGAGGTCCTTTCCATGGAGGAGCACAGCAAGTGGTTGTCCAGTGCCAAATGGTCAGCCCGGAAAACATATATACAAGTAATATTATATGGTCTTAATGGGGTTTATTTAGGAATATATATGTATATACAATGTATATGCTTGCAATAACAATGAAAAAAGAAGCTATGAATTTGAAGAAGAGCAGATAGGGGTATATGGAAGGGATCAGAAAGGAAGGGGAGGGAGAAATATTGCAATGAAATCACAATCTCAATAATAAGCAACAACAAAAACATCAACAAACAGAAATCAACATGGAAAAAGAAAGTGGGGTTTAATCGCTGACACATTTTGCAAAACAGTGAAGACTGAGTTTCTGTGGTTGTGTGTCTACTTTCACTCACATAATAAATAATAACTCTTTTTTTTTTAAATATTTTATTTATTTATTATGTATACAATTTTCTGTCTGTGTGTGTGCCTGAAGGCCAGAAGAGGGCGCCAGACCTCTTTACAGATGGTTGTGAGCCACCATGTGGTTGCTGGGAATCGAACTCGGGTCCTTTGGAAGAGCAGGCAATGCTCTTAACCACTGAGCCATCTCTCCAGCCCTAAATAATAACTCTTGAGGTGGAAAATGAAGTCTTTGTAGCCCAAAAGGTAGGGTGAGCGGGCTCCTAGATCGGGTGTGGCACGGGAAGAGCCAAGGATCAGGAAACTATGTGCCATGTTGTACAAGGGGGTAGCTGAGCAAGCTGCACCACAGGGTCAGAAACCCGCACGCATCACTAGTGACCTCCATAAAAGGCCCTGATCCCCTTCGGTCACTCTTCAGATACACAGACACCCTCCTGCAGCATCTCCAGCAATCCACTTCCGACTGCCTTTTTATGACTTAACAACACAGTTTTTCCTCAAATTTTATGGCATTTCATTAAAGCCGCCAGAAGGTGATACTGCCCCTTTTTCTAGGAGTGAAATAAATTCCCGTTTTATCGCTTCTGGAAATGCCGGAGCAGCTGTCGGGGCATTTGATGGATCTTCTCAATTACAGCGCTCGTGGAGCATTTTATACTTACATCTGCACCGCAGCCCCACGCAGGACATGCGCGTTTTGCTTCCCTCTCTTGTATCTTGCACATCTTTTTCAGTTTAATGACCAATTTATTATTTTTCCCTTTTTTTCTCCTTACTCCTTATTTCTTCATTCTGTTTCTCCTTTTGCGGTTTGGTTTAGAGAATGATACATTTCTCGTAGAAATTGACATCTGTCACAGAAGAGAAAGAGGGAGAACTGATCCGAACCTTTAGAGAAAAAAAAAGAAATGGGTTAAAATTTTTAAGCAAATCAATTTTGCCTTTGGGGAGTTTGCTGTTAATGTAAGGCACACCGTGCACATGCAGTATTTATTAACATGACATGACATATGCTGGCTTTTCCCCTCCTAATGGGGCAGAAAACTCTGGGTGGGCAACTCTTCACACTAATAAAGCTCTTTGTTGGTGACTTTCTTCATTATCAAAATAGAGCCTATCATCTGTCTCAGACCGTGTTGTGGATTATTGGGTACTGCAGAAGCACAGTCCCTATGGATGTTAAATAAATAAAAAAAAGGTTAATGTGCAACAAAGCCATACGGGCAGGTGTGCATGGTAGGAAACCCTTCTTCGGCTTTAAGTGTGTCCTATGTGGTGGGTTGTTGTTGTTGATGATGCTGATGTTGATGGTGGTGATGATGGGAATTTTTAGTCTGTTAGACATGGCTCATTTTGGTCGAGTTTTCATTTCTGCTGTTGGGGATGGTAGGCATGTGTGTGCTCATGTGTCTGAAGGCTGAGATGACCTTCAGATGTTGCCACTCAATACCCATCACCTTGCTCACAGAGTCAGGGCCTCTCACTCTTACCTGGAGTTCACTGATTAGGTACTCTCAGTGGCCCGTGAGACCCAGGGGTATACCCACCCAGTTCCTCAGCCTACCTGGCACAGGGATTGCAAATGCATGCCACCATGCTAAGCTTTTAATGTGGGTGCTGAAGGTCAAAGCCACATCCTCAGGCATGGACCGCAAGCATTTTGTCAACTGAGCTATCTGCCCAGTCCCTGGTTTGGGTTTTTGACACAGGATCTTGCTGTGTCATCCCCAACTGGCTTGCAACTCACTATGTAGACCATGCTGACCTCGAACTCGTGGCAATCCTCCTGCTGTCACCCTCTGAGCAAAAGTTCCTGATGAATGACAGAATCTGACTGCACACAGCAGTGCACGCATGCGGTCCCTACCCTCAGAGGCCCAGGAAGAGCCAAACCATGAGAGCCAATGTAGTCTAGTTAATGAGATCCTGTCTCCAAAAAAGAGAGGGGAAACTCAATAAATATGTACTAAATAAACCAACAGAACACAACCCTGTTACTAAAGACAGACTTTAGTAACTTTATCATTTTTTTAATTGAGTGAAGTTACTTCTCAGACCTTTCCCTTAAAAACATAACAAATGATTTGCTTCTAACATTCTTAATCAGTTGTATCTGTCTCTGAAGTTATATCTCAATGGAGTTGTTCAGCGTATATTCTTGTGCACGATTTCTCGGGTTCCTGCTATTCCTGTAAGATTAGCACACACTGTTATATGAAGCTATAACTTCTCATCTTACTGCGTAGCATCGCATAACATGGATCCACCATCATAGCTTCTTACCCTGCTTTTGATGGACACTGAGTTCTTTCTAAGCTGGAGCTACATGAACACCTACTATGAATATATGTTTGTGTTTTTAGATGAAAGTACACATTTCTTTTGTGAATGTCACCTATACTTGAATGGCTAAAGATGAATAAGCAGATATACAGTTTAGAAAGTTTTACCAAACAGAACATGGCCAGCAATATTTTGATTTAGTTCCACATCTTCATAATCATTATCATTGTCTCTTTGGCATTCTGAAATAGGTAGACAAAGCCCACCATTGCCTTAATTTGCTTATCTCTGATGCTTGACCAAGGTGGTTTATTTCCTGTCCTCTGGTTGTTCTGACAACAGAAGTGTATTCTTCATGGTTCTTTGTACCAGAATTCCAAACTCAAGAAGACAGCGGGGTTGTGTTCTTTTCATAGATTCTAAAACGGATTGATCCCTTGGCTCTTCCAGGCCTTGGGGCTGTTGGCATTCCTCATTCAGAGTTTGTACCATTGATTTCTTATGACTTCTTTTATTAACCTTAATACAAATTCATTGTGCGAGACACTTTTTGCAGTTTTTTGGTCACTCTGCAACTTGACTTTCCACTCTTCTAATTGTGCCTGGCTCTCGAATTTTAATGGATTAATCAGTAGGTTCAGAGAAATCCAATGACTTTTCCAGACGCCCATCTAATTAGGAAAGAGAACATGTTCTCAACCTCATGTGCATTTTCCAAAGCTTTTAAGAGGATGGATGAGTTTCTGTGGTGCAATAGAGCCACCAGAAATGCTTCCTTTAACACTAGAAATTTTAAACTATTTTTTAAAAATAGTTATTTAAGGGCTGTTGGGGAATGGATAGTTCAGTCAGTAAAGTGCTTGCCTTGCAAACACAAAGACCTGAGTGTGATCTCCAGAGTCCAAATTAAAATGTCCACCCTGATAGCAATCCAGTAATTCAGCTCTGGGAAGACAGAGATAGGGGGAGTCCTGGGGTTCCCTGCAAACTATTTTTTCATGGTTGGTGAGCTCCAGGCCAATGAGAGCCTCTGTCTCAAAAGAAGTTTATGGCATTCCTGAGAATAATACCAAGAAATCACACTTCTATCCTTATACACACATGCATAGGCAACTGGACACATACATGCACATACAGAAAAATGATAATAGTAATAAATTAACATAATAAATTATTTTCAGTAATTTGCTAAGACTTGACTTCTCAAATTCCACCTGATTTCATTTCAGAAAATTGATTATCTGGTCTGAAAATTTACATAGACATTCAAAAGAACAGCATAAGCAAAATAATTTTGAAACAAACAAGGTAAGAACAACAAAAAAAAATTATACCTCCTAATCAGACTTTCTACAAAGTTACAATAAACAAGACAGTGCAGGAAAGACATGCAGATAGATCAACATAATGCAAGTTCAAGCTACAGATCTTGGTCAATTAACTTTGAACAAAGGTGCCAAGACCATTCCGTGGGAAAAGAATAGGCTTTTCAACAAATGATGCCAAGACAACTCTAAAGCCATGCGCAGAAGAATGAAGCCATACGCAAAAACCAATTCAAAGTGGGTGAAAGGTCCAGATGTAAGATCTGAAACTGTCAGACTCTTAGAAGGAAGCACTGCGTACGTCTTCAAAAGCTTGCATGCTGCAATGGCTTCTTAGATAAAACCTTAAACAACAACCAACAAAAAAAGTCATAAGTAATTTGGGACCTATTTAATATTCAAAAAAAGAGAGCCAGAGAGGTACCTTGGCAGTTAAGAGCACTTACTGCTCTTGTGGAGGACCCAAGTGCAGCTTCCAAAACCCACTCAGGCGGCTCACAACTACCTGTAACTTCAGCTCCACGAATTCTACCACCATTGTCTGGCCTCCTCAAACACCCATCCGTAATGTGTACACTGCCACAGACAGATAGATATATACACATAAATAAAAGATAAAATAATTTTTAAAAGAGAAATTTTTTTCCCAAAAACTGTACCTCAGAGAGCACCACAAACAGAGTTCACAAAACAGGGTAAAAGATTTTGTCAGGGTATAGAGAATATGTCAACTATGTTCAGCGAGTTTGGTTTTATCCCAGGCTTTTTCAGATCCAGGCCAGCTGGCCTTGGTGAGTTCCCGATAGAACATCCCCATTGTCTCAGTGTGTGGGTGCACCCCTCGAGGTCCTGAGTTCCTTGCTCGTGCTCTCTCTCCTTCTGCTCCTGATTTGGTCCTGAGATTTCTGTCGGTGCTCCAATGTGGGTCTCTGTCTCTGTCTCCTTTCATCGCCTGATGAGGATTAATATTCAGGAGGATGCCTATATGTTTTTCTTTGGGTTCTCTTTATTTAGCTTCTCTAGGATCACTAATTATAGGCTCAATGTCCTTTGTTTATGGCTAGAAAACAAATATGAGTGAGTACATCCCATGTTCCTCTTTTTGGGTCTGGATTACCTCATTCAGCATAGTGTTTTCTATTCCCATCCATTTGTATGCAAAATTCAAGAAGTCCTTGTTTTTTACTGCTGAGTAGTACTCTAATATGTATATATTCCATACTTTCTTCATCCATTCTTCAATTGAAGGGCATACTGAGAACTCAAGAACTATGGCAATGGGTTTTTGATCCTACTGCATGAACTGGCTTTGTGGGAGCCTAGGCAGTTTGGATGCCCACCTTACTAGTTTGGATGGAGGTGGGTGGTCCTTGGACTTCCCACAGGGCAGGGAAACCTGATTGCTCTTTGGGCTAACGAGGGAGGGGGACTTGGTTGGGGGAGGGGGAGGGAAATGGGAGGCGGTGGCGGGGAAGAGTCAGAAATCTTTAATAAATAAATAAAATAAGGTAGGTAATGATTTTCAATGGAATAGACATGATTAGTACCATTGAAATATACATTAAAACATCAAAAATCCTAGAGAATATGTCAAAAAAATTCACTCACTTGAGGGAGAAAATACCTGTTTTTCCAAAAAGTTTCCCGAAGATGCTTTTCTCCAATAAGAAATGTGTACATAGAACAGAGGAAGAACTCGTACAACTCAGTAAAGAAAAGACAAACTGGTCGAATTCATCAGCGAGCAAAGGGCTTGAACAAGCCTCTTTCCAAAGAAGATACACAAATGGCCAGAAAGATACACAAATGGCCATGGATAGGTCATCAAAAATACAGGGTAGTGCAAATCAAAACTCTAGCGAGATATCACTTCTTTCCCACTGGGACTGCAAGAAGCAAAAGACAGAAAATAACAAGCATTAAGCAGTGGAAAAGTGGAAAACCCACATCGTGTTGATAGAAATATAAAATTACAGCTGCTTTGAAAAAGAGCCCAGCAATTCCTCAAAAGGTTGACAACAGTTGGAATATGTGCCGGCAGTTTCCCTTCTGAGTATAAACACAAAGGAACATGTCCACACAGAACTTGCATGTGAATGTTCATGAATTCCTTATTAATAATACTTAACAGGGAGAAACACCTAAAATCCGAGGACCGTGCTGACCCAGTCCTGTCCCTCATTGGCCCCTGGAAAGTTCGCCAGGCCCCTCTCTAGACTTGAGAGCTGGAGCCCACTCCACCAACACTTGCTAGCCCAGCACTAGGGAGAGATGGCTCCACCCCTCACTGCAGGCTTGAGGGTGTTCCGCAAGGCAAGGACCTATGAGAGCTGGCTCAGCCCCTTGCCTGATGAGGTGGTCCCAATGGCGCACACCAGCACAGCTACCACCCAGACCCACATCTTGAGCCTTGAGTTAGTCCATCCTAACAGTTCCTCCTTTTATGATCTGCTGGAAGGTGTGAAGAGACTGGCCCTGCGGAACGATATCCACAGGATCTCCATGACTCACGACAGCAGAATATCCTAGAGGAGTTTAGATGAGGGCCCAGTGGTGGTGGTGTACTAGAAACCACAGGTATTGAACCAGACCGATGACTCGTTGCAATCAATATTTTGCAGGTGGGACTGATTGCATTAAAGGGATGTACTGCGTGAGACACCCCAACTCCCGATGCCACTAAGATGAATGAAGAGGTGTTGGAAAGATGGAGGAGCGAAGTATGCTGTTTGCTTGTTTGTTTGTTTGTTTGTTTTAGCTAATTGGGGGCATACTACAGAGATAGGGGAGCATGGAGGGATTGAGAGGTGAGCAGGATTGGGGTGCATAATGTGAAATTTCCAAAGAATCAATAAAGAATTATGTTTTTTTTAAAAAAAAAAAGAAAGAAAGAAAGAAAAAGGGAAGGGAAGGGAAGGGAAGGGAAGGGAAGGGAAGGGAAGGGAAGGGAAGGGAAGGGAAGGGAAGGGAAGGGAAGGGAAGGGAAGGGAAGGGAAGGGAAGGGAAGGGAGAAATGGTGAAATTATATTACAATCTCAAAAATAAAAGAAATAATTAAAAACAACAATTAGCAGCATACAGGGTCTAAAACAAAGCATGGTGGGTGGGATCAGAGGGGAACTGGGGGTACAAAGTGGGTGGGGCAGATTTAACCAAAATACATTATATGCATAGATGACATTCTCAAACAGTAAAAAAAAAAGAAAGATAAAAGAAAAAAGATATGTCTCTAAACTGGTACAGTTTTTAGCTTTGGTAGAGTTTTTTTATTATTATTATAGGAAGAAGTATTAGAACTCAAAAAATAATAGTAATATGAATCACTATTTTAAATCATTAATATTACGATGTTATGTCCTACTAAACTGCAACAGAGAATTCCACTATTGTGCAGAGGAAGCAAAGGTAAATTATGGTCAACTTGGCTAGGAGTCTTGTTTGCAGGTGGGGATGGAGAAAATTAATTTCGCAATCTAAATTGTTTTTCATAGAAACATTCAGTCCATAATGCCTCTAGTACTGAAGCCCAAATACCCTACCCCCTTTCTCCCTTTCTTGAGACAGGACCCCACTGTAGCACAGTCTGGCTGTGATCGGGCTGGCAGCCTTCGGCTTCAGCATTCTGAGTATGGAGAAACTGTGGTGCCTGCCCCACCGCTTTACCACACTATACTTGAATATTGTCTTGTGTTTGTTAGACGACATTTATAGTGGTCTTTGCTATTGGAAAATGGACAAATACATCATGTCTTCATTATTCTACATTTTGCCATCATTAAGTCACATTCTACATGCTTGGAATTTACAGTGATGGCCGGACATTATACGGGATAAAATATTTATCACGTAAATGAACACTGTAAACATAGCTTGAGGAAAACCATTTATGAACACTTACAACTTGTGTCCACAACTTGTGTAGTTTGCTCACCAGGTGATACTGTAACTACCCACCCTTAGGTCTTTTCTCCTACATAAAAAACTCTCAGCATAAAAAGCTCTGAAGCCATTCATTTTTATATTCCTAAGGCCTACTGAAGGGCCTGCCATACCACATGCATCCATTCAATAATTATTTATCAAAGGCTTGCAGTTTCAAAGGACTCTACTCTGAATCCTTCTGAATCCATTTACTTAAAAGCAGCTAGCCTGTACATCAAAAAATACTCTTTTCCATTTGATTTTTAAAACAACTTTATTAAGAAAATTTGCTGACTTTATTCTAGCTATATTTCTGTAAGCAATTAAACATCACATCTGTAGTTCCTTACAAAATGTAGTATAATTTAGACTCTTCACTAATCCAGTCTTTTCCTCAAATTAATCCAAACTAGTGAAGCCTTCTTCTGCTTAGCCAGTATCTGTGCTTCCAATTCGGTTTTGATTCGGACTTCTCAGGCTTTAACAATCCTCCTCTGGACTGGTCATTCTGAGCCTAGAAAAGCGAATTTAAATAAACTCTTGGTTACATTTGCTTCATAATTAATACTAGAACAGATTCTGTATGGAGGACATGCAGATGCTGTTGGAAATCTGCATTCCCTACATGTTTTTTTTTTAATTTTTGAAAATTAGAAAAGGAAGACGGAAGATAAGGATGAAGCCTTGGTGGGTGATGACCAAAGTGTACTGAGCCCCATGGTAATGGTTATGGGACAGTGAACAGGGAAGCCAAGGACAAGTATATCAAAAATCAAGTAAAGAAATGACAGAAACTCTGAGCCTCTGAACAGGCTGCAGAGCCGTAACTCAGCTTGGGGTGAGCCTCTGAGCTACTTGCATGTTGTCAGTGTTCTTCATCTGAATATCAGATGCTATCTTTGTGCTTCCTCTGAAATGACCAGAAACCACCCTTCAACCCAGTCTTAAATGTGTTCTCTTTAAAAAGAATACATATGGGGGCTGAAGAGACAGCTTGTTGATCTTGCAGAGGACCAGACTCAGTTCCTAGCATCCCTTGGTGGCTCACAACGTCTTTAGCTACAGTTCCAGGGATCCCACACCCTCTTCTGGCCTCTGCAGGGACTAGGCACATGCATGTTGCACATATATACATGCAATTAAAAATATTTATGCACATAAAAAGAAAATAAATCTTTAAAATGAACATTAATCCTAACGCTTTGAAGGTGGGGCAGCCTGATGTCCATGTTTTCCCCTCTAGCCTGGTGTACAAATCAAGTTCCAGGCCAGTCAAAGTTATATAATGAGATTCTATCTCTACCCTATTCTGTTCTATCTGCAGGGGAGAAAGAACAGACATGTTCACAGATGATCAACTATCCACACATCAAGTTAGAATTCAATCGTTGTTAAACTCGTTCATATCTGTGTGCCTTAAACCTTTCTCATGATAGCCCCTTAGCCATTTATATTTAGTTTGTTGCAAAAAATAGAAATTTCCATAATACGTAGGGTAATAACAAACTAAGAGACAGAGTAAAAACCCCTTCCTGCCGTAATTAGTTTTTATTCTGCACACAAGATTGTATTACCCTTCTCTTGGCAGGCAGAGATTGCCCTTGTTCATAAATGCTCTCCACCCACAGACTAATCTAACTATCGTAAATAATTTGCTCCATTCACAATTCTGCTTTTCTCCAACCTGCTCATTATTTTCTATATTTTTGCAATAAGCATTACAAAATTGCAAGTCTCATTACAAATTCAGCAGCTCTGTAAATGATACATCCCCCAGTCAATTCCTTACCCACCCTGCATCAAAAGTGCTACATCCTTCTGTCTGCCGGGCCATAAAATCTCTATTCAATAAAGAGTCGTTAATTTTTGATCAGCCAAGTGGGGGTTGTAATATTTTTACAACACTGGCAATATTACAGAAACAGAAAAGGCAATATTTTACTTGTCGATGTGGGATTAAGGCGGAAGAAGCTGACAGAGGCTCTGAAGACCCAGAGAGCTGGCAGCTATGTGACCTTGGGTGTGTCTCTTTTATCTTTCAGAGTTTAGCACATCCTTCATTAAATATGGAGATCTTCCAGATAATTTTAAGGATCAAAAAACATTCATAATGAAAATATTTATAAATCGCAAAGAGACACATGGATGTGGGTATTCTTCTTTAAAATGGCATCCATTTTAGAAGACCCATCTTACACTCTCTGATCATGGCCCAGCATCATGTAGGAAACATTCAAGATATATACTATACTATGACCCCAAGTAAATCCCCCTGCTAGATCTTTGAGTCTTGTGTGAAAGGTTTTTATTGTTGCTTTGTTTTTGCTGAATTATTGATTTTTGTAGTTTTTTTCTAGATAAGAATAAGTGAAAAGTTTCATAGGCAGAAATTAATCTCCATCCTCGCTCTCGCTCCATCACTTCCTGCGCTAAAGGAGACAGCCTACAGAACCTTAAACCTGTTTTTAAAGACCTCCGTGATATATGGACATTCATTTCCAAGCGCTCCCTCTGGAGCCGTTCTAATCTGGGGAACTCTGGGGACTGTTTGAACGTGGTGTATATGAAGTCGTTTCTCAGGCACTTCTTCTCAATGTCATGTAGCCAACAGGCTGAATCAACCACATACAGTAATGAAAACGTCCTGTATTTATAGCCGTATTTCTCCGAGGAACATCCTTCAGCAGGAATGCCTGAAAGAGTTCTAAGAATTGAAGGACTTATTTCAGACATGTCTAACCTGTCTCCAAACCCCTATAAAAATGGTCAGGATACCAAATTGTGCCTTTCCCCGCCTCACGCTATAAAATGAAATGGGAGAGTTGTTTGGCTTTTATGACCCTCCATGTCATTGTGTCTTTTTGCTATTACATGGGTGTAAAAAATAAATAAATAAAAATAAGCTATATTAAGCATTATGCCATGTCGCCCCTCACCAAGCAGCGGCACAGCATTGTGGGCTGTGAATTTTGCTTTATCTTAAGGAATCTTTGGAAATATTGGTCTGTAAAAAAATACTTTACAAGGATATAATTTTAGACCTCCCATGCCCTGTCACCCCAGACAAATCTCAAGGCATCCGGAAATACTAGATTTTTTTAACAAAGCAGAAAAGATGTAGCGTAAACGAAAGTTTATATTTTCTTTAAGATCTTTGAAGAGGAGTTCATCGGAGTGCATTCAGAACACTTGGAATGCAGAAACAAAACACACCAAGTTCTCAATTATTTATGCTTAGAAGACAAAACATCTGCCCCACTAAAGTTTCTTGTCACCAGCCCTTATTCAAAGTGACCTAAAAGCAGAAAGTTTCCCAGGACGCAAAATTATTATTTCCTTGGTCATTGTAAAGGGAAAGGGGAGGGGCTTTCTCCAGGGAGAAGTGCTTCGACATCAATGGCCATTTTATGGGCCTGAATTTCAGCATCAAATCCCACCTGGAAGTACATGGAGGCAGATTCAATCCACTGGAGGAAGACTTTTGTTCACGGATTTATGTGGACTCAAATGATGGGATTTTTTTAGCCATCATTTTCTCCGTTCTAAGCAGGTTTGGAAATTCATAACTCTGAATTGTGTGTATACTCAAAACACACAGTTAGACTTGGGTTGGTGCACACCTTCTTTTTAAATCCCAGCACTCTGGAGGCAGAGGTAAGTGGATCTCTATGAGTTCAAGGCCAGCCTGGTCTACATAAAGAGCTTTAAGTCAAACAGAGCTACATCGTAAGAAACTCCGTCTTAAAAATCAAAATCAGGTGGAAAGCAAGTAGAGGCAAGAAGTGCCCTGATAGTGCCCTGATGTCACTGTCTGACACGATGAAAATTGAACCTATGACACTATGACTTGACGGCTTGTGTGGCAGATACTGGAAAGCTGTATGATCCATTCTTTATTACATTGCAGCAGAAAATGATTCATCTCTCTACCCCGCTTACCCCTTCCTCCCTCGTCGGGAGATGACTTCATCACAGTTACTCAAAGATATAGTCAGAAGCAACAAAAAAGGGCAAAGCTTTATCCTATGCATGCTCTACTTAGATCTAGAATATTCATGCTTAAAGCATGGGAGGGTGAAGATTCAGCATCTTCATCTTTCCAGTGACCCACCATTATCACCTGCTTAAATGACAAGGGCAAGGGGGTTCTCCAACCTTCGACAAGGCTAGTTCCAAAATTATAGTAATGGAATTAGGACAGAGGGGTGAGTCATAGAGGCAGGAAAGGGGGATGTGAAATAAAACGTTGAATACTGATCAAAAGCTGACACAAGAGACCCAAAGACAACTTGATGAGGAATTTTACACGGCACTCTAGACTTTGGGTATGGTAGCTACCAGCTTAGTTAGACTGAGTGCTTCTACCTAACAAACTGCTTCTCAAAGATGTCTAGAGGTCTCGGGGTGGCAAGATCCTTGTTGTAATTACAGAATCCGGAAGAATAAGCTGAAGATCAAAAAGGGAAGTAACACGTAGAAGGGCGCCTTACTGATAGCAGAGCAAGACCCAACGTAGGACCACCTGACCCCAGAGCCTGTGTGCTGCTCGTCACCCTGCCAAGCCTCACCCCTTCTGCTGCCCTAATCCACACTGATCGCTGTCTGTATTTTGTGCATATGAACATACACTGATGTTTTATATATGCGCACATGTATGTGGAGTCCAGAGGACAGCCTCATTAATTACTCTCCACTTCATATTTTGAGACAGGGTCTCTCGCTGAATTTGGAGCTTGCTGATTCGTCTAGGCTGGCAGGCCAGCAAGCCTCAGGGATCTTCCTGTCTCTCCCTTCCACACTGGGATTACAGCCATACACCAATGTACCTGGCCTTTCTTACAAGATTCCTGGTGATCCCAAAGGGTCCTCATACTTGCATGGCAAGCAGTTTACTGACGGAGCATCTCCGTCACCCTTTATTTGTGCTTTTATACACATACTGTATAAAAAGTCAAAAGAATCCATTCCATTTAGGCAGTTATTTGGGTTGACGATGTGCTTTTTGAGATACTGATGGGTTCGTTGGAGTATGTGAATAACTATTCACTCCACATTTATTCAACAATCCCGAGTCCCAACGCCAAGGCAAGTATTGTGCCGTGCGCCTCAGAGAGTCACAGCACACTGAAAGAGATCACATTAAAATGAAAATAAGTTCTTGGTTTCCTGTGGTACAGCAAGGCATAGACAAGAGATTAGAGCTTGCTTATTGAGCTGCAATCCAAAACCACATTATTGGGCTATAATTTCCTATTTGATTGACACGGAAGGACTGAGCAACTGGCCCAAGGTTAAGCCCCCAGTCAACAGCAGTTCATTTCATTTATTTTATTGTCTCTGACATACTATGTTTTCATCATTTGCTCTCTCTTAATAGTCTTATGTAATGTTCCAAATGTATTTTATGTTTTACAGACTTTTTTAAAAATTTAAGGCCAAAGAAGCAAACATGTCAGCACTCATGTTGGGCTGGGTCCCATTTTGGCTGCCAGTTCTCAGGACAGCAAAGCTCCCCCATGGTTTGGCTTTCCCCCAAGCCCGTTTCCAGGCTATGGAAGCAGTTAATTCTGCCCTAAATGCATGCTGTGGCCTCATCTCCTCAGTAGCCTTCTATCTAGCCTGAGACTTAATTGGTTTGGGTTGGATAATTCATAGTGTCTCATTAGGGCATCAAAACACATACTAGGCTCTGTAGTAATTTTCTCCCTTGAAAGGGCATTGATTGGCTCCTTCACTGGGAAAAGAATTAGCTAAAGGACTCTTGGGTTTGCGCAAAAAGATAAGTCCACAATGGATAATTTCAAAGTGTATTGTATAATCAGATTTCTTTGAGGCTATCTGTCGATCAGATTTCTCTTCTCTTAAAAAAAAAATCGTCTCGAACCCACACAAAGGCAAGTAACAATCAGTTACCTTGCAGAGTTTATGTGAATGCTGGCTGTTCGAAGGTTCGTACTTGCTAGCCTCCCAGCTTTGTCTTTTGCCCTGAGATAGTCTTCATTAACTCGAAGAGGGAAATCCTAAAAATAGCTTTCCGAAGTATTCTGGCATTTACTCTGCCTCCCATGCTTGTAGTACAGGTTGAGCCAGTGCCTCTTCTCTACCCACGCCTCTCTAAGCACGAAAGCACACTGTCTGTGAATACCCATGGCTCTCGGCTATGCTTCTTCTCTGGCTGCAAGAGCGAGCTCGCCCCTTCCTCTGGGGTGAGTGGAAGCAGTGAAGCTGACAGCGGGATTGGGTAACCCCTGCCTGCCTCTGCCTCCCAAATGTTGGGATTAAGGACGTGCACCACCAATGCCCAGTGGACCCAAGCTATGGTTTTGTTTGTTTTTTTAAGATTTTTTTATGTTATGTGTGTAGGAATTTTGCCTTCAGGCACATATGTGTGTACCATGTGCATGGCCGGTGCCATGGATCCCCTAGAACTGGGGTTACAGACTATTGTGAGCTGCCATGTAGGTGCTGGGAATTGAACCCTGGTTTTCTAGAGGAACAGCAAATGCTCTTAACCACTAAGCCACCTTTCCAGCCCCTGATCTATGTTTACCCTCTCGCCCAAAGTTTCTAGGCAGAATAAATGAGGTCAACTTGGTAATGTTATCTTTGAAGGTCTTTTTTTCTTCCTTGTCTCACCTCCAAATTCTACTACAAGGACTTCTTATTGTCACCTCCCAAATATGATGCTTCCATTTGACCCCTTTGTCCCAGCATCTGCTTCTGAGAAGCCTAAAGAAAAACGTAGTTCAGTCCAACTTTAGCCTTCACCTTTTATTGACGGCTCTTCTGAAACAGAGGGGGCAATAATCTCTCAGGTGACTTCCTTTCTGTATTGTGATCTGGAAACCTATAGAGTTGGGTTGGGGGCTGATGAAGTAGAGTTATCAAATGTCTAGCTTCAGAAGTGAGGTAGAAGTGAGACCCATCAACTTGGCCCGAGGACCTCAGACTGGTATTTATAGCAGGACAGGAAATGTCCTGGGGAAGCGCCCAGTGGTGCTGCAGTGTATCCTCCACATTACCTTACTCGGGACATCTTCCTGCCACACTGAAGGTCTTTTGAAGGTTCTCTCGTGTAGAATGGTGGCAGTGAGGACAAGGAGAATAATGAAATAGCAAATTAATCAAGATAAATTTGCTAAGAATGCTTCTTAGAGATGTTAAGAAGGCCAAAATAAGGCATGCTCTCCAACTGGTATGCCATGAGGAAACACAAGCAAAACTTCCACCAGCATCTCATACATAATTTCTTAGATACAAGCCTGCCTTGGTACCACCAGGAATTCCCCAGGCTTACTGCTACTACGAGTACTGGGGGGGGAGGCTGACCTGCTGGTTTCTCTTTCTTCACTTTCTTTTAAATCTGATATGACCCTTAGCATCAGCATGAATGAAGCTGCGAATTGGACCTCCTTGGAGGATTATAGAGTCTGAATCCTCCAGGACGGTACCATAATGCCCATGTCAGTCAGTTTTGCCTTTGGGCGTCTAATTTGCCTGACAAATCTGAGGGCTCACACAGAGGCAGCCACCTCCCCAGTGGCTCCACAGATGGGAGTCCCGTGGTGAGTAAGTTATTCCAGCATGTTTGCCATTACCTTATGCTGAACATTCTCCTGACAGGTCGTGCTCATTTCTTAATGGCAAAAAAAAAAAAAACAACCTCGGCGTTATTAGGCATGAGTCTCCCTGTCTTGATAAACACCATGGCCTCTTTTCTGGCTGTTTTAATGGATGTCCTAAAGGCATCTGGATATGGCATTTCCCATTTGGCCGAAGCATATCAACAACAATATTTTCATAATTAGCTTTGGAAGCCCCAGCCTTAAACATACAAGGTCAAGTGTTCCAACAAGCAAAATACACCCACTGCAAAGACAACTGTGTTTCGAGAGTGAATAGAGTCAGGGTGGGAATTCATACGGCCTAGTGCATGTGAGTACATTTTGCAAAATCAACTTAGCTGCAAATGTAAGTAGAAGTCAAATCGCTGGCTTGGCTGGATGCCTAGCAGGCATTATATAGTTGTTAGCTTCAATCACAAGAACAGTAATTCCGAGTTATGATACAGACCAGCTTTTAAAGTCCTCTGGCTAGCAAATTCTTTCTGGAATGCTGTTAGCTACAAAAATCAGTACACAAAAGAAGTATATACCTTATACATTCATCTTTTATTAGTATTTTGTCTGTGAATTCGGCCATAGACCGGCACTACCCCAAACATCACGTGCATGGTGCCAAGAGGGTATAAATGAGCGAAGAATACATGACCCATGGATTCAGAAAATTTGAAGTGTACAAGGAGAATCAGACTGTATTGAATAATGCCCAAAACTGAAGAGAAAGTACAGACTTGTGTATGAAAATTACACGTGAACCACATGCTTCTACAGCAAGTAGGCCTGCAGTGGTCATTAAATGAGGAGTGACCATTATGGCGTTACTAGAGAATTTATACTAAGAATCACATAAACAATGAGAAGTAAGAAACTTAAGTTGGAGGAAGCTGAATTCTGAGTTCAGTTATAAAGGTTTGGAGAGTGAGGTTAAGGCCAAGAAACACAGAGGCCATTGTCATCAGAGAGAGGTACTTAAGCCACAACCCAGAGGCAGAAGTAGGTCAATTTCACTCAAGAGAAGCAAGCCTGGCTGGCTTAAACAAAGACTCCATCAACGAGGAAGAGGCCAATGAGATGGGGAGGCAGGCATTCACCTTAGTGGCCAGCCAGAGAAGTTCAGATGTGATGGCCAGAAAACCAGGACCTACTGTAGCTCTTTAAGAACCACGGCTGCGTAATTGGCAAGGACCACAGGATAAACAAACATGCAGGACTCTTGGTTTAAAAATGAAGAATTAAAGACAGTGATGGGGAAACAGAGGCACTTCTGAGCTCAGGGCCTGCCGAAATGCATAGGCCAGATGCTCAAGGTATCAGTCCTGTTTTCAGAGGGTGACGGAGAAAACGCTTCCACCGACTCCAATTCTGGCACCAGCTCCTGAGACGCACCAAAAAAGCAAAATATTTGGAGATGATAAAGTTACCTTGTTGTAACTATTTATTATAATTTGCCAAAATACGGAGCACCTGAGATGTAAAACACCCAAGAAAAAGAGAATTTCTGAAGACTTGAGGAAAGCAAGAGAGTTTTAAAATGGGAAATTTAAAATGGGTTTGAAATGGGCGTAAGAATTCTTTGAAGTGACCATCTTACTTCACTAACTGATGGTATTATTCCCTTTGCAATATGTGCTGACTGATGTCCCAGCGCGGAGTGCCAGGACCAGATGGGAGATCCAGAAGGACAAAGGTTTTCGTCAGTCTTGTTCACTTCTATATTCCCAGGCCCCAAACAGTGTCTGGCATCCAGCAGTCACTAAATAAATAATGAACACGCGTGCATGAGTGAACGAATCACCTTGCATCAGGAGGTCACTAAGACCCTCCGTGAGTCTCTGCCCATGAAGTTAGTTCTTTAAAAAAAAACCATGTGAGGAGTGATGTTTTTATTAAAATTTGGTTGAATCCATGGAAAGACTTCCCGGTGAGTTACTGGGAGAAATGCTGTCAAGTAGCTGTGGAGGGGCTAATGTAAAGAATGCGGCAGGGTAAATAAAATCCCTCCCTCGAATGGCTTTGCAAGTGTCTGTAAGCTCTCGTTGCGCCTTGAGGATTCTGGAAATGAACTCTGTGGACCATTATGGATATGTCTGTGACAGACGTCACAGGGAAGGCCCATGCAGAGAGAGAGGCCTCCCATCTACATCAGGAGACAGATGAAAGACTATCATTCAGGTGACAGAATCCATTTGTCATTTCTGTGGAACTTCCTCTTCGACGGAATATTTTAATGAAGTGACCAACCGCTAGACCTAACTGTATTAGTAAGAATGAACTAAAGTATAGAAAATAAACGGATGCACGAACCAACACAAGCAAAGATAAAATGTCAGCAAGGTAGGCCAACTGACCTCACTATAGATTATAGTTAGAAATAACAGATTTATTCTATATATAGTTTTGTTTGTATATTAAATTACATTTCATATTTTTTTTAATTTCAGTCATCCCGATTATTTGTATTCCCTATACTGAGCAGTCCTTTCCTCATACCAAATTGCCTAAGAACTGTGTGTGTGTGTGTGTGTGCGCGCGCGCGCGCGCATGTGTGTGCATGTATGTGTGAGTGTGTGTGCGTGTAAACCTTGGCGGCACACATATAGAGGTCAGAGGACAGCTTCTGTCAATTCTGTCCTTCCACTGTATGGCTTCCAGGGATGAAGCTCCGGTCTTCAGGTTTGGCAGCCGCACCCCTACCTGCTAAGCCCTCTCAGCTGCCCAGGAATTCTAGTCAGGATGCTGGTTGGTGATCAGAGAGGAAAAGTTTCTTTGGGAATGTTTTATGTAAACCCTAGAAAATCCCCAAACACCCACACCTAAAGAGATCTGGGTATCCTATCCCCAGATACTGGCTTCCCCAACATCATAAGTTTCTCTTGAGCAGAGACAACAATAAGAAACAAGATTGATAAGCTCTTTGTAATGAGCAAACTGGTCACCAAAGATGTCCAAGCCTTTATCCTGGGAACCTGTGAGTATGTCACTTTACATGTCAGAATGCACCTTGCAGATGCAATTAAGGTGATGGAATTAGATTATCCAGCTGGACCTAATCTAATCATATGAACTCTTAGGAGCAATGAATTGTATTTTCTGTTGAATACCCCTGACGGGGTGGAGGTCACTGGATGCCAAAATATCATATCTTGGCATTTGAGGAAACAACAAACAGAAACAGACTCAGGCCCATTTTTCCTAAAGCAGGTCATAAAAGCTCGCCAGCTCTCCCTGGACAGAGCACCCTATGCCTGAGGAATAAAACACGGTTATCTCAGAAGACACAGGACCACAGACGCCAGTCAGGCCTGTCTACGCCCACCTAGTTCATTGCTATTAGATTGGGCCCCTTTTCCAATCATATTTCCCCCTCCCACTATTAACCACTAATGTTGTCCATAAAAATACACAGATGCCACATTCTCTGGCCCTCCTTTCTGAAGGTTTCTATGTCACATACAATTTATAATCATTAATTGTATGGATTTTGTTTCTTATGTGGAAAAGAATTCCTAACCTGGACACGGTGGTGCATCTCTGTCATCCTCAGTTCTTGGAAAACCAACACGGGGTGGATTGTTCTTTGCCTAGGAGTTCCATACCAGCCTAGCCAACAAGTTCAAAAAGTACAAAGAAAAACTTTCTCTCTAAACCTCCCTATAATCTTGCTCATGTTTTATTCACTATTTTGTACAACAGCAGTCAGTAGGAGTCAGCATTACACAAACACTGCCTCAGCTGCAGCCAGTAGGAGACGGCACTGCACACACACTGCTCAGCAAATCCAGTAGGAGACGGCACTGCATACACACTGCTCAGCAAATCCAGTAGGAGACGGCACTGCACACACACTGCTCAGCAAATCCAGTAGGAGACGGCACTGCACACACACTGCTCAGCCGCAGCTAGCAGTTGACAATAGGTGAGCGCTAAGCACAAACAGACCCAGAGAAAAGCCCTTCCTTTCATTTCCTACTCTGACAGTCAGTGCTTCCACCCAGGGTAGCAGCACGGCTGCTCACTGCCTCCTGTGTCACTAACATAAGATCAGCTTCTTGCCCTGGATCTGTATGTCACACCTGGACAGTTCTTCCTTGATGAAACTCCTAACGCAGTTGATTTTCCTCCAAGTGTATGCAAAGCATATGACACTCCTTTGATCAAAATTATGCAAAAAGCCAGATGTTTGCTTTCATTATGTCCTACCGACAGCAGTTGGTGTTGGATGCCCTAGCTGAGCTGGTGTTAAAGCTTCTCTGTCCTTCAAATTCTGTTTGGCATCGAAAAGGGTGTGTATACAAAGGTCTGTTGGTTGGTTTTGGTTTGTTTTTGTTTTTTCTTATTGTCAGATTCTTTTCTTAGGATGAACACAAACCTATAAAGATTGCGTTTTGATAATCTATATCAAGGTTAAAAGCAGTGATCATTTATTGTCTTGTCACGTCCATGGGTCACAAGTATGCACAGAGCCTGGCTCAACTGTTCCAGGTCCCCAAATACCAAATCAAGATTCTGGCAGAACTATGTTCTGCTTGGGAAGATACCAGGAAAGAATTTGCTTAGGGACCATGGAGGCTGTTGGCAGAATTTTCTTCTTATGTTTGTATTCTTTTTGTTTGTTTGTTGTTGTTGTTCAAAACAGGGTTCCTTTGCAGCTTTGGAGCCTGTTCAGGAACTTGCTCTGTAAACCAATTAGGCCTCGAACTCACTGAGATCCACCTGTCTCTGCCTCCCAAGTGCTGGAATTAAAGACGTGCGACAGACACCACTGCCCAGCTTCTTATGTTTGCATCCTTGACATTCATTCACCGTTTTTGCTGGTTCTCAGCAGAGTGAAGACTCTCGCTCGCAAGGGCTCTTCTCAGACTTTACAGAAGGCCTACTTCTCCAAACAGTTGCTTCAAACCTTTTTTTTTTTTTTTTTTTTTTTTTTTTGCTTTTGGCTTTCTCTGATTTCCTCTCCTGCCTCGATAATAAAATCGATCACCCTATGTTGCATTTCCGACAAGCGAAGTAAAAAGTAAAAACCCAGGCTCCTCACAACCTTGGATTCCTGGACTAAGGATTTGAACAGTTGGGAATCCCCAACAGCCAGCGTGCAAGTCTTGTTTCTTTCTTACCACTACCTCTGCTCCAACACTGCTCCTGTTATCCATGGGAAAAGGCGCTGAACTGGGGACTGCAGCCTCTTGTTTATTAGAGCAACCTGTTCAGTTGTGGAGTATTTTGTTTGATTTTTCTATAGTTTTCCATAGAACTTCTTCCCAAATATATTTTTTTTACTCTCTGCTTACCACGCAGAATTTGGATCAAAAAATTCAGCACTTGTGTAGCCTGATATCAGAAAAAAAAGTGTATTTATATCAATATCCTAAATACGAGTTGGCAGTATGGCTCTGAGGTTAAGAGCACCTATGACTCTCGCAGAAGACACAGGTTTAGTCCCAGCATCCACATCAGGTAGTTTATAGTCACTGATAACTCCTGTTCCAGGTGATCCAGCATGTTCTTCTGGCTTCCACAGGCACCTGCACACACATGGCGCACCGAAACATGCAGGCGCACACATGAACATAATTGAATAATAAATAAATATTAAATATATATAATATACATTAAGTGTAAATATAACATCTTAGCCCATTTTTGATGCTATAACAAAAACCTGAGATTAGGTAGTTTTAAATAATATGATTTATTATTACTTTTCTGTGGGCTGGGAAGTCTAAGATTAAGGCTCTGGTTTTTACTGTCTAGTGTGTGTCTTCTTGCTACATCTTCCATGGCACAGAAAGACAAGGGGGAAAGGGCAAAAGAATTAATAAAATATGTCCGTGAGGTCAAATCCTCACTCTCTAATTGCCTCCCAAAAGTTACACTTCTTGATATTATTGCTTGAGGCTTATGTTTTAGATGGGCAACAAACATTATTCAAATCATAAGAGTTAACTTACAAATGTATATTAATGTCGATATACATTAAAGTTAAATACATATCTTAAATGAAACCATTCTGGCTTACACAGTGATTCACCTGGATTTTACAACATGCGTCAGTAGCCAGAACAAGGCCCTTGACCTGGAAGTCTCTGAACATTCTGTTTTTTTGACTGAACCGTGGTGGTTGTCGCAAGGTTGATTCTGTTATTCCGTGTAGTGTTTGCACCAAATCCCTCCTCCCAAAAAAAAGTCCATGAAAGGTGGATATTGGAAATTAGTTTTAGAAAGATGCTAATTCATATAGTACAAGAATATGAACTTTTCAGGACTATCAGGAGAGAAGACCTGAATTCCAGAATCTTGAGAGAGGATGCCCATAATTAGTAGGTACACACGAAGAGAGGAGAAATGAGCCAGGGAGGAACGAGCTGTTCTGTAAGAGATGGCTACTTCTATCCTACCTCTCAGCATCCTGACTTGGAACTGTTTATGAGATTCATTTAGTATCTCAGACAATTCCCCAAAACATACTTTATTTATGGCTATGACAAGGATAACTAGAGGAGCTAGCACCAGCAGTTAAGAGTGCTTGCTGCTACTTCCAGAGGACCTGAGTTTGGTTGCCAGCACCCACATCAGGCAGGCAGTTTACAACCACCTGTAATTCAAACTCTGGGGGATATTAGCCCTCTTCAGGCCTCCCCAGGTATATACACTCATGTGCATAAACACAAACACACATACATATCATTAAAAATAAAATAAATTTTAGGGAAAAAAAAGACTCAAACACTGTGAAATGGAACTATCCCTATAAACCCATATATATATGGGTTTCTAGATGGGTGTGTATACATATATATGTGTGTATGTATATATACACATACACGTACACACACGTGCACATAGTCAATGGAATCTGGAACCATCTCTATAAACTGCTATGTACATGTATATGCACACACTATACATGTGCACATATTCAACAGGATCTGGAACCATCCCTATAAACCCATATATACATTTATACACACACACTATACATGTGTGCATATTGAACGGGATCTCTGTGGGCTTAGTGAGCTGACCTGTGTGCCACCTTATTTTTTGAGCCACGCTAATCTCGTATCTTTTGACACGGACCACCCATCTTTCTTCTTGCTGAAACAGCTGCCCTCCTCATCTGTCCCACAGCCTGACATCAGAGTTCTCTTAATTACACTTTTGTTTATGCATTGTTTTTCATTTTTACTGTTTCTGTCCATTATTATTTTTGCTGCATTGCTTTGATCACTCTGGTAGAATTTGCATCTCCTCTGCAGCTCCCTAAACCACCAACTGAAGAAGAGAACCAAGAGATCAACAAGGAATGGAGAACTACTGCTCACCACACTCCAGTTTCGGGGGGACGCCGTGACTCTGTGACAGAGCAAGTCAGTTGCCCAGGACTTTCATAAACATTTGATTGTCATTTGATTCCCTTTCAACATTTTCATAATCTAGGCTCTCTGCCCTGTGTTGATTGCGTTTCTGACCCAAAACCAATGAGCTAAGAGGCTACGTGGTGAGATGGAAAATTCACTGGACCAGCCGCCAGAAATTGTGAGACTCTGGGCCAACTCTGGAGCAAACCAGCTGTGTGACCTTGAACAAGGGACAGCGGCCCTCAGCACTGTTCTTCCCTCTCTTCTTCACTGAACAGCTGATAAAATTATGCTTGCAAGTTCCTCAGACTCCTGTTAGGTCGTCTTTCAGCCTGGCTCTTTCTTCTCAATATGCTTATAATCCTATTGAACCAACTGTTTCTTCTACTCCTGCTTATTAATGTGAATTACTGCTCACGAGCTTTGCAAACACCAAAAATGAACACTATATGCAATTTCAAAAATAATTTGGTTAAATTATTTGAGATATGATGTAGCAAATGGGGGTATTTAACACTTCACGGTGAGAGAAAGCCTTAAGCTCCAAAACGTAGAAAATAAAAATTGGATCTGGGAAATGAGCTATGATTGGCCAGAGTCCGTTGTCTTCATGGGGTCACAGGGATTTAAGACTCCACCATTTGTCTAAGAACTGACCACATGATCTGGAACAAGAGGGCAGGGGGTGGTAAATTGGTGGGAAAATTAAAGATCCATTTTCCTCAGCTGTTGGATTTTTTCATGCTGCTGAGTCTTGAAGTTACAGTGTGTAACCAGAATACGGAATATCAGAAGGAAGGGAAACTCATTTACTATTATGTTGGTTGTAGAATTATAACTAGGTGCAAAGCAAAGAACACAGTTATCTATAATTCATTCCTTCTGAATAGACGTTTCCTGTCTGTGAACACAAAGCACGATTAGAATTCACGGGTGCTCAGAGAGAACGTTTCATTTTCATTTGCTCTGACCTTGTGCATGATCAAGGAGCCTCTTTCAAAAGGGGACACTCTTCTGTCCTCCCTAGACTGCACCCCTGAGAACGATTCCCACGGGGATTAGTGGCTCATCTAAGGTCACCCCAGGGTCTCTTTAGGCAATTTTACACAGGTCTGGCCACAACACCGGTCAAGTGTGCTATTCTTATATCTATATGTGCCCTCGTGTATTCTATGAAGGTTTTTCTCACTGACACCTGAGCAGATCAAATTTACCTGTGAGACTGACCAGAGAGGAGACGCACCCTTATTCAGTCTAAGGGTCTCCAGCGGCTGAGTGGAAACACTGGCTTCTTGGCTTGGCAACAGGGAATAAATAAAGAAGACATATATAGATATATTAGATAGAGTGGGGCGGGGGTGGACGAACCTGCATTTGACAGCTGCATCAAATGCCCGCCTCTTGATCGGCGCCTGGATTTGAACCCAACTGCCAATCCCAGTACACTGAGAAGAGACCAGCCTGCTTTCTGCCCGTCCCTCCGCCTGCCCCATGCTAAATCGTGAACTGAGCCAATTTTAAAAATCAGAGAAATTTGAAATAAACTCTGTTCATTTTTTTTAATTATTGAACCAGAACGTCTCAGTCTTCCTGTTATGTCATTGAGCCCAAGCCCTCTAAAAGCGGGTGAGTCCTGGATGGGTGGCTGGCTGGCTGAAAGCCGATGAGAGGGCAAAGGCAATGAAAGGCGGGTATTTCTCTGATTGGAATCACCGACTCAAGGCTCCGAACCACCTCACCCACCGCTTGCTGAAACCCTGCATTGGTTCACAAGTGAACTTAACAAATTTTCTCTGATGAGCTTTTTATCATGTTCACAAGAAGGCGCCATCTGATATAAAGTAGTAAAACAAAAATAAACAAACCTATAATTTGGAGTAACGGCTCCAGGGACAATAACAAGGTTTTCCAATCTCCCAGATCATAATTAACTGTGTAAAGAATTAAAGAGAGGTTCAGGAGGGAGTGCTTAAACCTTTTTGTAAATTTTAAAACAAGCAATGATCTCCATCGCCACTCTCCAGGTTTATTCAAATTTGGACAATTAGGACAATTAAACATAAAACAGAGAGAGTTCGGAGGAGGAGCCGCAACAAAGCAGAGTAATTGCTGGTACAGGCTATCAAATTTACATTTAAAAAGATTAAAAAACTGATTTACATTTAAAAACCACGATCAGGAAATATCTAAAATAGATAACTCAGCCCGGGGAGGGAAGCTAAGGCGATTCTAGGAACAGAGCTAATCTTCTGGATGGTTTTAATCGCCTAAGACCACTTCCACTGTTTACTGGGGAACGGTTCCTTTTTTTTTTTTTTTTTAGATGTCTTTTAAAACATCTGCTCTATATACTGCAATAAAACATCAAGACATTCCTGCACATCTGCTCACTAGGGCCCTCTTCTCCAGATGTGGTCTCCTCTCAGAGAGGAAGTCCTCAGGAATGACAACCCCATCCACTCTAAAGCTTGAAGCTGTGCCCTGTAGTTGGTTTTCAAGCTACTTCCAGAATTGAGGCTTTGTTTATTGTGGCATTTCCCACACATGCTCTCCTAAAAACTGATTACAAAATCGTCTGACTATAGGATAATTTAAATTTTGTTTGGGGTTTTCTTGTTTGTTCTGTTTTTTCTTTCTCCCAAAACAGAAAAAGAACACAATTACCTGACTTTTTTAATATTTGTAGTAGGAAAAAACGTATCCTCCCTTTCCATGTCTTTTAAGTTCTCAAGGTAGGGCCCCTCACGGTGGGTTGATAGATTAACAGGGGAGGCACACAAATTTATTTACCAAGTGTTATGTGACACCAAACTACATTTAAAAAAAAACATTTTTAATGTTTAAACCTACATATTTTTGAAATAAGTTTAATAAGAGAGGGAAGATATGGGAAAACATGATTGTCCAATAGGGTATGAACTAAGAGTTGCAAGTGGAAGAAATCTGTATAAAAACGCCATTCATTCCTCTCAGAATCACCCCAGCTTTGATTCTCTTCCTGCCTGGCGGGAAGAGAAGAACATCTGCACAGAACTTTGGCTTGAGATGCAACCTTGGGACTTTTACTCCACAGTAAAATAAAGTCTTGGTGGATTGAACCTCCAGGGGAGCTTGTAGCCACAGTAGAAGCCTCACCTCATTGCAGCACAGAGCTGATGAACTCTGAATGGTGCCCTACAAGGATAGGAAGAGCTCTGCACACAGGGGCTTGAAGTCAACCTGACACAGTGCCAGCCTCACCGTGGCCAAAAGGTTCCAGTCTGACACCCAGGAAGCCTCAACAGCCTGATTGCCTAGACACGAGCTGAGCAAAGAAAACAGCCAGGCCAAAGCCCATGGGAAAAAACCACAAGGCCTAAACTCTCCATAACTAAGGAATGCTCAGAGCCGGAGAAAGTCTTCCCTAGGGAAGAGCACACCAAGTGGTCAGCTCCGAAGTAGCAAGTAACATCACATATATATATATATATATATATATGTGTGTGTGTGTGTGTGTGTGTGTGTGTGTGTGTGTGTGTGTGTGTGATGTTATATACGTATATATAATACGTATATATACGTATATATCGTATATAATACATAAGTATATATACATAATCATATATGTATGATAGATACATGTAACAACAATTTATAAAAAGTACTTGAATTTGAAAGAGAGGAGGGAGGAGTACATATGAGAGGGTTTGGAGAGAGGAAAGGGAAGGGAGAAATGATGTAATTATATTAGAATCTCAAAATTTTCAGAAATTAAAAAGATTCTGGCCTGGTGCAGTTCCCACCATGGTGGTCTTGTGCTAAGACACCCCCTCCCCTAGCACTGTAACACAACAGATGTTGTAATGACTAATCTCAGTTACCAGCTTATCGTGGTCTAGAACTAGCTGGACACAGGTCCCTGTGTATGCCTTTCGGGAATCATCTTGACTAGGCTGCTGGTAGTGGGAATCTGTGTGTCATCATTTCCTGGGATGGGAGCCTAGACGGCTTCAAAAGGAGGAGGAGAGCTGGGGCACAGCATCAGCCTTCTCTGCCTGCTGCTCTGAATGCGATGTGATCAGCTTTGTCAATTTCCCATCACCTTGACTTCTCTTCCACGGAGGACTGCATCCTCCAGCTATGAGCCAACATAAGTCCTTTTCCCCTTACGTTGCCTTTGTCAGGCTATTTTCTCATAGCAACAAGAAAAGAAACTAAGACAGAAGCCCTTCCTAGAATCTCTAGACAGGCTTATTGCTGAAATATATTCCCAAATAAAACCAGACTGTAAAGTACTTCGGTATGCAGAAGTATGCAGGCATGATTCATAGCCATGAGGTATAAGAACAATAAGTGAAACATGTCATCACCAGCAAATCAAGATACCAGTGAGTGACAATAAGGAGATGGAGACATACAAACTGTCAAAAAATCCAAAATAGTTATTTGTGAAGTTCAGCAAAATTCACCAAGAAACAAGTTAGACACCAGAGAAATTTAATAGTGAAATTGGAGTAATAGTTAAAGCCTAAGTAAGACCGAGCATGCCATCCCACAGTTGGGAATGGGCTCCGACAAGCTAGCTCATGCACCAGGCATAGATTCTGGTCCTACCGCCAGGGCCCCTTTGTCTTCACCACAGTCTTCTACATATGAAGAGCCTAGTTCAGACCCATGGAGACTCCACAGTTGTCGGTCTAAAGTTCATGAGTTTCCACGAGCTTGGTTCAGCTCTCTCTGTAGACTTCTCCACCCTGATCTTGACTTTGCTTGCTCATATGTTCATTCTTCCCTCTTTTTGGTTGGTTTCCCAGAGCTTGGCCCGCTGTTTGTTTGTGGCTCTCTGCATCTAGTTCCATCAGTTACTGGATGAAGGCTCCATGATGATAGTTGGGGTATTCACTAATCTGATTACTGGAAGGCCAGTTTGAGCACCTTCTCCATTGTTGCTAGGAGTCCTAGCTGGGGTCATCCTTGTGGATTCATGCGGGAAGGAAGGGCTTGGTCCAGCCCCAACTTTATGTGCCAAACTTGGTTGACTCCCCATGGGAGCCCTTACCCTTTAAGAGGAGTAAATGGGGGGGGGGTAAACTGGGAGAGGCAAAGGGGTTAGGAGGAGGGGCAGGAGGTAATAAATAAAGAGGAAAAATTAAAAATTATATAAAGAAAGCCGGCTGAGCAAGTCAGTAGGCAGCATTCCTCCATGCCTCCTGCTTTAGTTCTTGCCCTGACTTTCCTCTATGGTGACTGTGACTGTGAAGGGTAAGCCAAATAAATCCTTTCCCCTTGCCCCCTCCTCCCATAAGTACAAATAATGGGACTGAAAATTACAATGCACAAATGTAAAGTGCAATAAATGACATCCACAATAGAACTGACCAAGTCAAGGAAGCGGTCAACTTGAAGGCGAAGTGCTGAAAATGCATGAGCATGAAAATGAAATGGGTGAGAAGTAATGAAGAAAGATTAACAAGATTCAGGAGATTCAGTCAAGATAGTAGACGTGTGTGTCACTGGTAAACAAGAGGAAGTGGAGGTGGGAAAATGAGGTTTTAACAAAATAATAGGAGAAAACGTTCCAAACCTGGAGAAAGATATAAATATCCAAGACAAAGGCAGACAAAGGACACCAGCAGCAACTAATTCAGGAAGGGTGTCTTAGTCAGGTTCCTATTGCTGCGACAAACACCATGACCAGAAGGCAAGTTGGGGAGGACAAGGTTTATTTGGCTTACATTTCAGCATTGCTGTTCATCGCTGCAGGAAGTCAGGGCCTGATCCTGGAGGCAGGAGCTGATGCAGAGGCCATGGAAGGGTGTTGCTTACTGGCCTGCTTCCTTATAGAACCCAGGACCACCAACTCAGGGATGGCACCGCCCACCATGAGCGAGGCCCTCCGCCATTGATCACTAAATGAGAAAAATGCCTTACAGCTGGATCTCGTCAAGGCATTTCAACCGAGGCTCCTCCCTCTAATGACTCTAGCTTGCATCTGGTTGACACACAAAACCAGCCAGAACAGCGGGTTACCATATACATATTGTAAACAATAAAAAAAATAAAAGACCAAGAAATAAAAGCAACAGATAGAAGCAACTCCCATGTGAAGGAACTTCAACATGCCTACCTGTAGACTTCTTCCAGAAATCTTATACACCAGGGGAGAGAGCTAAAGATAAGCTCACTGGTCTCAAGGAAAACAGCTTCCAATGGAGAACACCCTCAGCTGAGCTGTCCTTCAGCACTGAAGAAGGTCATTCTCCAACAAACAAAAGCCCAAGGACCTCTTTACTACCAGACCTGCCTTACAAGAAGGACTCCAGGGAGCCAGTACTTCACTGTGAAAGAAAAGGGAAAGAGCAACATAAAAGTTTCTGAAACTATAAAGCCCACCAGTCAAGGTAAGTATACAGTGAAATTCAGAATAAGAAATGGGGTATATAAATTGTTTATGCCTTTAGCACAAACATTAAAAGACAACATGAAACAAACAAAATGCTCGAACAACTCTTGGGACATAATCATAAGACAGGCATTCAAAATGTGGGGTGGTGAAGTTCAATGTTAGAGTGTTGTGCTGTTTTGTTATAATCTAAGTTAAGTAATTATCAGCTTTAAATAATCTGTTATAACTATCGGATGTAATTTGTAAGCCTCGGGGTAATCACAAAGCAAAAGCCCAAAATTGACATGCTAAAAAGAAAAAAAAAAAACAAGAAATCAAAACACCCCTGGAGAAATTCGCCTTAGTACAAAGGAAGACAGTTAAAGAAAAAGAAATTATTGTTGTCTTTACATGACCTCAAAAGCCAAAACAGCAGAGACAAAAATAGACAAATGGGCCGCATCAAACTAAGCTGTTTCTGCACAACAAGAGAAACAGCTAGAAATAACCAACAGAATAAAGAAACAACCTACACATAAGTGAAAATATCTGCAGACTAAAAATCTGCTAAAAGTCTAATTTCTCTAATTTATAAGGAATGTAAACAACTCAATAGCCTGGAAACACATGACACTATCAAACATAGGCAAACGCTATTTTGTTATATTTCTCAAAAGATACAATTTCTCAAAAGAAGATATACAAATAGTCAGTAATATCTAGAATATCACCAATCACCAGAGAAGTGTAAATTAAAACCACATTAAAATATCCCCTCCCATTTGTTAGGCTATTACTATCAGAAAGTCAGTCAATAACTAATATAAACCAGGGTGTGGTACAGGCAACCTTATCCAACGTCAGTGAGACAGCAAACTGGTACAACTTGCATCCCACACACATTTGTCAAGATATTAAAATAAGATACCATATGCCCAATAATCTCACTGCTGTGTTTTTATCCAAAGGAAATTTGATTAGTATCTTGGGGAGATATCTGCATTCCTGTATTTGCTATAGTGCTATTTACAAAAACCAGGGTATGCATTCATTAGCGAAGGAAGGAATGCATGCAATATATACAATTTTATCATGGTGTGCACATGCACATATATTTGTATCCTACATAGACACCATATATATGCACAGATATATTTTATATATGCCATCTATATATAGCATACACATGTGTACCATACGTATCAATGGAGTTCACTGTTCAGATATACAAAGAACAAAATCCTGGCATTTAGGGCTACATAGAAGAATTTACAAGTCATCATTTTAAGTGAAATAAGCCAAGCACAGAAAGATAAGTATTACCTAATCTCACTCATATGCGGAATCTATAAAAATTGATCTCAAGGAATGGTGGTTACCAACTGCTTCCATGAACATGAGAGAGGATAGGGAAAGCTAGTTGCATATAATTACAGCTGGGTAAAGGAGCATTTTTTAAATATCTAGAAGACAGAAAGGGGGAAAGTGACTGAACATGGTCAGGACTTGAAGAGTGTAGGTGGCCTGGGAAGCAAAGGTGGAAGCTACTAATGAGCATGGCACTTCTTATGGAGTGTTGAAAATATCCTATCATTGAGGAGGGACACACAACTCCTAAGGAAATTGAAATTCATTGGCTTAGCCATTTGGGAAAAGTGAATTGTATGATATGTAAATTCAATAAAGTCATTTTTAAATCAATGAAATGTTTCTTAATGATGTTCTGCTATACTCACAGAATGGTGTATCATCCAGTCATCATCAGAAAGGCTGCCCCAAGCAGAGATCCACAGTCAAACATTAGTCAGAGAGAGCCCAAGTTTGCTGTGGGACAATGATCTTGTATCCTGTCACTTGTATTATTTTAATTTAGTGCTGATTGGCCAGTAGCCAAGCAGGAAGTATAGGCAGGATGGCCAGGCAGGAAGTAGAGGCAGGGTAAGGAGAATTCTGGAAAGAGGAAAGACTCAGTCTGCAGTCGTCACCAAGACACAGAGGAAGCAAGATATGAATGCCTGGCTGATAAAGGTACCAAGTCACACGTCTAACATAGACAAGAATAATGGGCTAATTTAAGATGTAAGAGTTAATAAGAAGCCCTCGCTAACACCCCAGAAAATTTATGATTAATGTAGACCTCTATGTATTTCTTTGGGACTGAACAGCTGTGGGACCAGGCAAGATAGAAACCTCAGTCAACATAGGTTGGAGGTTTCCACTGGGTTCCTCCCCTCGGAGCTCCTGGAACCCTGCAAAGATGAGAAGGTGAAACCGTGGGAGCCAGATGTGCCAAGGACATTGGGAGAAATGGCCTGTAGAATCAACTAAGCAAGGCTCACAGGAGCTACAGAGATTGAAGTGGCAATCATGAATCCTGAATGGGTCTGAGCTAGGTCTTCTGCATTTATGTTATGTTGTAGGCTTGGTGTTTTCGGGGGACTCTTGGCAGTGAGAATGTGGTAGGGGTGTCTGATTCTTTTGTCTGTTCTTGGGACCCTTTTCCTCTTATTTGGTTGCCTCACCCAGCCTTGATATAAGGGCTTGTGCCTGAACTTTTTTTTATCTTGCTGTTCTGTGTTCAGTTGATGTCCCTGGGAGGCCTGTTTTCTTCCAGGGGATGATGGGGTGGAGAGGTTGACCTGGGGTAGAGGGGAAATGGGGAAGAAAACAAATGAAAAGAAAAAAGAAAAATGTCTTAACAACAACAAAGATGATCTAAACAAGTCTACATCAGTCTATATCAGAAAGCAATATGATGTTGACTGTTCACTATACCAACTATGGATCAAACAAAATTAACAAATCAAACTTAGTGCAAGCCAGAGTTGTTTTACAAATGATCTCACTTTGCCCACTCCTCTCTAGCAGCCCTATCTCTACATCTTCATGTGCCTACTGACTAATTACACAGAATGCTTCCAAATGCATGTGTTTACAGGTCAAAGGAATGGCTGGAGGGATGGCTCCATGCATAAGAGCACTGACTGCTCTTCTCAAGGGTTTCCGTGGACACCATCTATGTGAGATGCACAGACATACGAGCAGACAAGATATCCATACACAAAGTAATAAAGTAAGAATTTAAAAATAAAAAGAATTTAATAAAGGCCTGACTCAGAAGGTAAAGACTACTGCTGCCAATCCTAACACGGTGAATTTGATCTCTGAGTCTCACAAAGTGGAAGTAGGGAACCAACTCTAGCAAGTTGTCCTCTGAAATATATGCTCATATATTCATGCACACACATACACAGACACCTAATAATGATAATATAAATAAATAAAATGTAATAAATTTTAAAACAAAAAAATCAAATAAAAGTATCTATATATTTGTATGTTCTAGACGACTTCAAATATTGTCTGGCCAAGTTCAACGTCGTTTCTTTCTTTTTTTAATCAAATCAATCCTGTTTTGCCATGCATTTCTATTATAAATCAAGAATGTCATTACATAGAAAGCAAAACTGAAAGCTTAAAAATTTCAGAAAAAAATAAAATGGTGAGGGAGAACAGTACTATAGCCTTTCTAGTGTAATGGTTCCAGTGACCTAAGTTCCTCAGAAACTCAAGATATCATGGGCTTTTCCTGTTGGAAGGCCTCCCTAGGTATTTGCTAATCATGTCTGAGCATTCATAACTTCCCAACTCACAAGTAACACCTACAGAAAGCTTCACAAAAGACAAGCAACAAAATGTTGTAACAATGAACCCTCAACCCTGCCATAAACAAAACTCTCTCACATGTAAAATCACACAATAGCACAGGAAGAATTCATCTACAAGGAGTTCCAAACTTTCAACCACCCTAGTAGTTGAGGCATTACTAATACACCCTCTTGATAGGAGTGACTCTTGAGTGTTTTCTATGGATGAGGTCAGCCTGGGATTGGATCCAAGAGAAAGAAAGCTAAAATGACAGTGTACCACCAATTTCACCATTAGGATTTAAGGTTAGTGGCTTCTCCTCAGAGTGTCTTAACTTGCCCATAAGCAAACAGGGTAAGCTTTTTATGCCTTTACTACCAAGCATGAATGGAACATGAAAAGATGAACTAAAAACTGAAAGTGACTCCATAGAATAAGTCTTAGATATCTATCACTGTGGTTATTATGCCAATAAAACAAGCTGTCACCCCAGCGGGAACATTTTAGATACCCCTGCAGCATAACCAGGAGAGAAGACAGAAGCTCCCTTAGGTTTGAACTGCCATTTAGTCAGCATTTGTACCTGTGGAGTACATTTTAATCACCACAGTAAGCTAATGTGTGAAACACATAGAAGCCTGTAACTGAACAAGTACTTAAGGCAAAAGGGGGAGTCGGACAAGAACATACATGATAATTGGGGGAAATGCATACAATAAATATCCTCTCCCTAACAGAATAAAAACTAATGAGATAAAAGAAAATGTATAAATAAAAATTAATCATGTGGTATAGTGGCATTTCAACTGTATTTTAATAAATAAAGCTTGACTGGGGATCAGGAGAGTAAAACAGCCACACTGGTCATCCTTACAGCCCGACAGTGGTAACACACACCTTTAATCCCAAATTGCTATAAAACCGTGCAGTGCATGACTTTAGTCCCAGTGGTAAACATCTTTAATCCCAGCCCTAGAGAAAATTATAAAACAGGAGAAGAAAGTTCTCAGACACAGTCTCATTCAGAGATTCCTGGAGGCAGGATCGCCATTTTCAGACTGATTCAAGGTAAGAGCCAGAGGCTAGCTGCTTTGATTTTCAGATCTTCAGGTTGAACCCAAATTTCTCTCTATGGATTTTTATTAATAGTCCTTCATTTGGCACCCAACATGGGGCTCGAACCTATGACCCTGAGATTAAGATTCTCATGCTCTATTGACTGAGCTAGTTTCAGTTTTCCTTAATTATAATAAAGATAAATTATATATGAAACTTTAGACTCACAAAGAAATATTGTAACTATAATTCTTGCTTGATATCTGTTTTGTTATATGTAATTTTACTATGTTGACAAAAATAGACAGAAAAGGGGAGATTGATATGCAGTGAATATGTTTTATTACCATTGGTTAATAAAGAAGCTGTGTTGGCCTATGGCAGGGCAGAATCTAGAAAAGTCAGAAATTTGACTGAGCCATCAGACAAATTATTTAGTTTATTTGTAATTATTATAATTTCTGTGTGATTATTCGTATCTGGGCTGCCCAGACACTAAAGCATAGTCTCTGTCTACAAATGGCACCAATGTGGGGGCAACTACATCCACATAAAACCTGAAAGAGATTGAGAAGGAATTCTAGATATAAAAGAATAGAGTTAAGATTTCGTGGACGCCAGGGCATTGAGAGCATCTGCGGAAGCAGATCGCGAGGGTGCGGGTGGGCCTCGTTGGAGTGTTGGGATTTGAGCTGCGGTTCTCGAACCCAGGATCTCGAAATGCATCGTGATTCCTGTCCATTAGATTGTAAGGTGTATGTAGGTAATCTTGGGAACAAGACTGAATTAGAACGGACATTTGGCTATTATGGACCGCTCCGACGTGTGTGGGTTGCTAGAAACCCTCCTGGCTTTGCTTTTGTTGAATTTGAGGATCCCCGAGATGCTGCTGACGCTGACCGAGAGCTAGATGGAAGAAAACTATGTGGCTGCCGAGTAAGAGTGGAGCTGTCGAACGGTGAGAAAAGAAGTCGGAATTGTGGCCCCCCTCCCTCTTGGGGTCGTCGCCCTCGAGATGATTACCGTAGGAGGAGTCCTCCACCTCGGCGAAGATCTCCAAGAAGGAGAAGCTTCTCTCGAAGCCGGAGCAGGTCACTTTCTAGAGATAGGAGGAGAGGTCTCTGTCTCGTGAGAGAAACCACAAGCCGTCTCGATCTTTCTCTAAGTCTCGTAGCCGATCTAGGTCAAATGAAAGGAAGTAGAAGACCAGTTTGCAAAAGAAGTGGTGTACAGGAAGTAACTTCATTTGACAGGAGTATGTACAGGAAATTCAAGTTTTGTTTGAGACTTCATAAGCTTGGTGCATTGTTAAGATGTTTTAGCTGTTCATGTTCCCTTAAGCAAGATTGAATTTGCTTTGAACTTTAGTTTTTCATAGACTGAAATAAACCTAGATCCTGCCCAGTTAAAGTGTGATGTACTAATGATAAACCACTGATGGAAATTGAAAAGGCTAGTTCCTTAGCTGGATTACAGTCGGGAGCTGTGGGTGTAATGATAAGCAGTCTGTAAAAGCTGCTGTTAACACAAGTTAACAGGGAAAGGGTGGGAACTGCACTCTGAAGACTTTCAAAGAGGTTCCTCACTGATTGCTATCTATGGAGGAAGCGTCTGTAACATTCTTTATTTGGAAATGGAAGACTGAGTTACCAGTTGGTTCAAGGGTACATTGTAGAGCTGAACCTTTGAGTCACTGTGCAAGATTTTTTTTCAGGCTGTCATTTGTAATATGTTGGTGAGGGTCCTTGGGATTAAGGTTTTGGTTACAAATTGTTGTTTAACTTGAAAGCCTGTTTTTCCTTACACACTCAAATCTGTGAGCTTGGTATCACGTCCAAGTATAACATTCCTATTGGAAGCCATACTTATATTTTCTTGTAAAGTGCTTTTGGATTAATAAAATACTAGCCTAATTGTGTAGTAGTCAGTTGAGCAAACCCACTGTTACCATTGTTATCCCTGGGAAAGCATTTGGTTACCCAGTTCTTTCTTTGTAAGAAACATAACTGAGAGGCACTAGATTAGTGAAGAATTCCACCCCCCCTTTGGCTGTCACCTAACTAAGATTTAGAAGTTGAAGCCAATTCAAGATCATGTCACTAACATTGTAAAGTAGCACCAGTGTGGTATTGTAACTCTAAGTTGCCCATAAAAAGTAGCTTTTAGGGCTGGAGAGATGGCTCAGCGGTTAAGAGCATTGACTGCTCTTCCAAAGGTCCTGAGTTCAATTCCCAGCAACCACATGGTGGCTCACAACCATCTGTAAGGAGGTCTGGCGCCCTCTTCTGGCCTTCAGGCATACAGACAGAATATTGTATATATAATAAATAAATAAATATTTTTTTAAAAAGTAGCTTTTATCTTCAGCATGAAAACATTCAACAAAGCTTAAAAATTGATTTCATTTGATAACTTGAGGTCCTGCATGGGGTTCCAAACTGATGATGATGTAAAATCTACCATGTGGCTAATGTAACAATGCACAGTTGACTGTGGAGGCATGCATACCCTGTCTGAGAAATCTGGAGGAGTTGTGCTTTCAGATTGTGTGTGTGTGTGTGTGTGCAATTAGATTAAATCATAATGCAACAGTCTTGTGGCTTAACTTTTCTTAAATGTGCTCTTTTGAGATAGTTTTTAGATGCTGTACTGATTTTGTTTTTATGAGGTACCTCCCCCCCCAATTATGTTTGCTTTTAACAATAAATCTCAGTAAGAAAAGAAAAAAAAAGAATAGAGTTAAGCATGACTTCTTGGTAGAAGCATTTTGTCAGGTAGGCTCTGTTTTCTAGAGGCAAACAGAGGCACAGTTCCTTTAAGAGAGACTTCCTGACTCAGCATTAGTGGCAAAAACTTCACAGCTCTTTTAAGACTCTGCCACCAAACACTTAAATGATGTTTATGAGCAGGCAGCATCAAGCTTCTTAGTGGTGACATGGACCTAGAAACTCCACAGAGTTGTGGAACAAACCTGACTCCCACCAGTACCACCAACATGAAGCTAAACTCTCAAGAAGTCAAGGAGTGGGGCGGATCCAGTTGCCAAAAGCATGGTGTTAATCCTAGTCATGTTGCTTAGCAGAGTCATGTAGTCAGAAAAAAGATACAGAGTAAAAACAGATTCAGAGGGAAAAAGAAAAAAAACAGCGTACAGTGTTTATAGGCTTGGGAGAGAAAAGAAAAAGGATATAGAAAGTCCTAGAAAGAAAAAAAAAAAGAAATATAATCGGGTGAGGTGTCACAGGCCTTTAATCCCAGCACTTGGGAGGCAGAGGCAAGTGCATCTCCGTAAGTTTCAGGCCAGCCTGGTCTACAGAGTGAGATTCAGGACAGACAAAGGACACAGAGAAACCCTGTCTCAAAAGAAAAACAAAAATTAAAAATAAAAATAAAAGAAATAGAGTTTTAAAAAGCCATGTAAAGATAGAAAATACAGAGAGAATCTGAATACTTTATATTATTGTGTTTCCTCTGAATTGTTTGACTGCTGAGGAAGGAGTAACAGCTGGTAAAAGACGTTTGATTATAAATGCTGCTGGGCTAATCCAACCTATACATTTTGAAAATGACTTGTGATGTGGGAACTCCTTCAGCCGATAGCCTTGAAGATATCAGCCCACTTGGGCATGGTCTCTTATATTATAAATGCAGGCAGAAAGCTTGCACATGCTCTCTCTCCCTGCTGCTGGATTTGGTTCCTGTCCCGCATTTGTGCAGAGGACTGTGACTGTGAGTCTACCCCTAAATTAAAAAAAAAACAACTTATTATACTCAATTCTGAGCTAGTGTTTGTTGGATAACTTTATAGCGCCCATCTTCATCTGGCACCCACATGAATCCCAACTCCACACCTATCGGGTAGACTGGCCTAAAAGGCCCAAAACGTCCACAGCCCAGGTCTCCCACCCCCGCCTACCTACTAACAATTTTTTTTGACAAAACTCCACCACAGTGGAACTACCACATGGTGATGTGGCAATTTCCCAGACTTACGCATGCCTCCCCCCACTTTCCCTGCCGGTGGGCAATGTACACAGCTTCTGCTTTGTGTTCCCTGCTCTTGAGTTCTGGGCTCCTTGCTCCCTGTACAGAATTGATTTAATTGCTCTTACTTTGTCAAGCAAAGCATATTTGTCAGTATTTAACCTGAAACCAACAACACCTGGAACCAAAGTGGCACAGGACTGTTTGAGCCACCAGTCATATCCCTCTGCCACACAGCTACAACCACAACACTTGCTGGCCAATAAAGATTATCACACATACAATAAGTTACTAAAATCACATAACAAAGGTAACTATTTGATTAATAAATAAATAAATAGACTTGAAAGTTATATAATGGCAGACAGTATTACCAACCAGGAATTTAATAACCTTTCCGCTTATACTATGAATGGTATTCTGCAAAGCTTATATGGTGCTTCTGATACATCCACTTATTAGATATTGGGACTTAGCTTTGGTTTTCATATTATATCCTTAAGAAAATGGTTTGAAAGCAGAGCCAAGAATCCAGTACTTTTAAAAATGATATAGTCTTTAAAGACTAATAATGAACAGCTAGCTGACAGGATTAATACCATCAAAGATCAAAAGTTATCTGAAAAAATTAATACCAATGAAAAGGATAACATTAATTTGACAGAGAAAATTCAATCCATGTCAAAGAGTACTGACTGACACATGGACATATTAAACAAACAGAAAGGGATGGAAAATACCCCAGAAATAGATTGCATTTTTATTAACCTTGTATTTTCTTAATGCTAATGAGAAAGGAACAACAGCAGCAGAGAGACATTGGATAATAGAAAAAAACTTATAAATTAAATCAGCCAGTGTATTTCAAGGATGTGTTGATCTCACAATGGAAACCAGGATATGTGCTATGTTGGGGAAGGGGTTTTGCTCTTGTTTCCACAGGAGAAGAAAAGTTATGAATACCATTAAAATTAATAAAGATTCAGTTTGAAAAGGAGAAACCTCTTGAGAAAGAGAAATGACAGCTCATCCACAGAGGTGACAACCATACAGGTGGTAAGAAAACCTTATAAGGGTTGAGGCAAAGTTCTTTTCTTATCTTTGCAGGAAAATACTCATCTTCAAAAAGTCAAGCAACCTTGGACAACTAGATGCCTAAAGAAAAGATAGCTATCCAGAAAGAGTCACCAAGCAAAATAAAATCAGACTTATGATGTCATATCATCTGCAGGGTAAGATTTGATTATTTGAACCATATCTCTACTTAAAAATCAAAGCTGGCTTTGGAGTCAGACAATGGTTATCTTCTCTATATCCAAGATGGTTGTTAAAAGAAAAATTCAGAGCTTCTGTGTCATGTCAGGAACAAGCTGGTATAAGACAGAAATAAGAAAGAATTTAGAAAAAAAATTAATTTTCTCCAATACCTATTTTTGTCTCTATTGTACCTTTCATTGAATATATGTCTATATAAATAATGTTTAAGTTTTCCACAATAAACAATGAATTTTCCTGCAGTAATCTTTGAAGTTTCCAAAAAGAAGGTGGGGCTCCACAATGACTCCACCTGGTTGATACGATGTCATGATGCTGATAGTGCTACTTTAAGACCAGTTTGGGGTATCAACTGCTCAAGATGGTTCCAACTTGGTCAGCTAAAATGGTGCATCTTCTCACAACATTCTGGCCAGAACTTCAATAGAGACCTCAAAAAAAACCCTATCAACTACTCAGAGACAATTTTCAATTATAAAAGACAGTAACCTTGAAACTTAACAATCATTTAACTTTTATAGGATTCTATAAAAAGAACATTGCCCCCACAACAGCTAGAAGTAATTCTAGAAGACAGCGTCTCTTTTTTTTGTTTGTTTTGTTTTTTAATTTATTTATTTCTTTATTAATTAATTAAAGATTTCTGTCTCTTCCCCACCACTGCCTCCCCTTTCCCTCCCCCTCCCCCAATCAAGTCCCCCTCACTCGTCAGCCCAAAGAGCAATCCAAACTGCCTAGGCTCCCACAAAACCAATAGGTGCAGTAGGATCAAAAACCCATTGCCATTGTTCTTGGGGTCTCAGTAATCCTCATTGTCCAAGACAGCGTCTCTTTCCCAACAAAGTTTGTCTACAAGGTTAGCTACATTAACTCTATACCCAAGTGGTATAGTGTTAGGGGATGGGTGGAAATTATATAGTCTCAGGGATCTCTTTGGAAAAAAAAGAAAATTGGATGGTATGATAGGTAGATTTGTGTGAGCTTACTCACACTAATAATAACTGTGAGTAGTAGAGTGAATACTTGTGAGCTATTTTTTATAGGCAATTTACATTGGAGTAGATTCTTGCATATTGATATAAATTCAAATTATATTGAATATGCTCCTACTTCTGTTGTACACCTAGGCAAAATTATTTTGTCATATTATATGCATGCATGCTTCTACCTCTGCTTAAGACATTTTGTATATTGATAAAATTTTAGGATATATTTATCATATTGCACTACATATTTCAACCTCTGACTTACACATTGTTTACATTTTAGGGCATTGTCCCCATTTGTTATACAGTTGTTTAAAGATTGTTTAATATTCTAATATGAAGTCTTAGTCTTTAAGTTATATAGGTATTAAGAATTATAGGTCAATAGTCATCCATGTTTATCATACTTATAGTCAGACTAATCGGGTTTTTTAAATACATAGAGACTATTCTACATAGATAGATAATCTTCAATCACTTCAAAGAACTGTAGAATATGGCATTTAAATAAATTAAGGTTCTATTGATGTGAGACACAATTGCTCCTGGCAATTCCTGAGAGAATGTTGAGCACTGAAGATACTCCACTTGGAGCTTGTTTTCTTCTTGGCAAAACTGGCTTTTGGGCAAAGACCTGCCCATGTCTTGACCACTGACAAAATGCATGGTGTCCGGACGGGACAAGCAGGATATAAGCAAAAAGGCTGTCAAACCCTTGCCAAGACAGGGTAAGACGGTTCTGAAAGTTTTCCTGCCTCTGAAAATGGTCTGTCAGTTACTCTAGGCCTTAGCCAAAGTTGTTTTCTCCAACATTGTGAATGAGACTTTGGGAGATTGCCCAGGTAGCTAATTGTCTCTGTCATTTATTGCACATTTTGGAAGTTGCTTGATGGTACTTCCTGTTTACCCAAGTAATATTATTTCCCTTCTCAGGTCTTCAATGGGTTTGAAGAGTAGATAGTTGTCATTACTTTCCTCTCATGACCTGGCCAAACTATTTCTAATACAAGACTTAGACTCCTTAGGATAGGATAATTATTCAAACATTTAGTATATGTTTCTTGCTTGATATTTTTTTATGATGGTTGTAATTCTAATTTTTCCACTTGATAATTGTCCTTATTATATATTGTTTTGTATTAGGCTTAGAACTCTCTTATTTAGACAAAAGGGGGAGGTACTATGGGAACTTCTTCAGCCAATAGCCTTTAACATACCAGCCCACTTGGGCATGGTCTCTTAGACTATAAATGCAGACATAAAGCTTGTGTGTGCTCTATCTCCCAGCTGCTGGGTTCAGCTCCTGTTCACCATTTGTGCAGAGAACTGTAATCTGTGAGTCTACCCCTAAATAAATAACCCTTTATTATACTCAATTCTGATCTAGTGTTGGATTACTTTATAGTGTCAATCTTCAGACTTGACTTCAAAAAATAAGTTACTTTGGAAAAGAGGTTTTTCTTTTGTTTCCACAGGAAATGAGAGGCTGTGTGTCCTTTCTGGGTTAAGAAAAATAAGGTTTGATCAAGGAAGGCCCCCTGAAAAATCTCCAGTGGAAACAGATGGCCAAGATGATTCAACATTTCAAATTCTGTTGCAATTTCCTCTGAGTTCTAAATCCAGAACAGCCTCAAGACTGCTGACTGAGATGATCCAGGATCACAGAATACTTCAGTCAGGGCTTAACCATAACCCGAAATTTTCTTTAGGTCCCCATAAGATTATCAGTGCCCCTAATGAACAGGAAGTAGCCTAGAAAACTATGCTCACATTCCCAAAAACTGTATTATGGATGTTTGTCTTTGTTTAGTGTATTGGTTACAAGGTGTTATGGATAATGGTCAGGAAAAAAGCTAAACAAAGGAGATTAGATTCGGAGTTCTTGTTTTGAAAAAAAAAGGGGGAAGTGCTGTGGGATAATTCTTTTGTACCCTGTAAAGATTTGTCACTTGTGCTGGTTTAATAAAATGCTGATTGGCCAGTAGCCAGGCAGGAAGTATAGGTAGGGTAACCAGACTAGGAGAATTCCGGGAAGAGGAAAGAAAGGCTCAGTCTGCAGTCATCACCCAGATGCAGAGGAAGCAAGATGAAAATGCTGCATTGAGGAAAAGTACCAAGCCACGTGGCTAAACTTAGATAAGAATTATGGGTAATTTAAGTTGTAAGTGCTAGTTAATAATAAGCCTGAGCTAACAGGCAAAACATTTTATAACTAATATAAGCTTCTGTGTATTTCTTTGGGACCAAATGGCTATGGGACCAGGCAGAACAGAAACTCAATCCACAACATGGATGAAGCTTGCAGACATAACAGTGAATGAGGATGGAAAATAGAAAGGAATGCATGTCAGCCAGGCAAGGTGGCACATGCCTTTAATCTCAACACTCAAGAGACAGAAACAAGCAGATTTCTGAGTTTGAGGCCAGCCTCCAAGTTTTAAACAGCATTAAACTTTCAGAAATGAAAACTCAGAGCCACTGGAAACCCCAGTTAGGCTTGACAAATGAACAGGTGATTTAGCAAAATTCCAACAGACTGAGGGTCCAGTCACTGTTTGCAGCATTCCTTTGGAACAAGAACATTTAATGAGAAAATAGAAGGGAGAACATGGCCATTCTTGGTTTCACAGCTTGCTTTTGTGTGTAGAAGGGATCAAATATCTGTCTCACCCTGAGGAAGAGGAACTCTGGCTGCTAGGACCTCTGTTGTGGAGAAGAAAAGATAAAACTAGAGAGAAGGAAGGCAGGAAGGCATGAATAAAAGTAAGAAGGCTGCAAGGATGACCGGAGTAGTCAGAAATTGATTGTAGGTTCCCTCAGAGAATTTTCCAGGGGGAATACAGCTGGAAGAAAAGAGGCATGCCCCACAAAGGCATATAAAGCACCTCCCAGGTTGTCACCAACTGCTTCCAAATTCTCAAAAGTAACACAAACTGCTACAGCAGACTCAGGGATGAAAGAGCTGAAGGGGAGAGGTACCCCCAAAAGAGAAGAAATCTCACATATTACCTCACAAGAATCTTAGGGTCATAGATAAGCTACTCTGGAACTGTTTCGGGTCAGTGTATCCAGCATCTTTTCATGAGTGGTAAATGTCAGAACTCAAACGGCCATTCATATCATCCAGGGGCATCTGCTCATTCCAGGAGTACCTGAGAAGCAACCACAGACACGTCACCTGCCTGCAGGCAGAGGAGCTGCAACCACAGACACGTCACCTGCCTACAGACAGAGGAGCTGCAACCACAGACAGGTCACCTGCCTGCAGGCAGAGGAGCCGCACCACAGAGGAGCTGCAACCACAGACATGTTACCTGCCTGCAGACAGAGGAGCTGCACCTTTCTGTCTGTCTCACACTCAGCAGTTCACCAGGATCACAGCAGGAAGGGCTGGGCTCTGGGGAAGCAAGTCCTGAGAGAGGGTTCAGGAACACATAGTTTAATGGGGACATACCAGAGATGGGGGGGGGCTGTAAGAAATGAAGCAAATGGGCTGGGGGAGAAGAAAGGCTCCAAAGTGACCCAGAGAAACTACTCTAGGCAGAGAGGTCCACCTTTGGTAGCCTCTATTTCAGTCCTTCACTCCAGGCTGGGTAGAGGCAACCACAGCCTCCTCTCCATGGAGACTCCTTCTGGTCTGAAGCAATTCTTTAGATAAAGGGAAGCTGGGTAGAGCCAGCAGCCAATACCCCCCATATAATTGGGGAGTACCAATCTGGTGAAGGGTTTGAAGCTAGGCAGTATCCACCACACTAACCATTTGAACCCTAGATTCATCCTTAAGTGAGCAAGTGGTTCATATTGGATTCCAATGGAATCCTCTTACTTTCCAATAACTAATTTTTTAATCATCTAGTTTTCCTACAAAAGAAGCCTCATCTTTGTACCAGAGACCCAAATTCAGTTTGACAAACTATGTGTCCCATGTGTAGGCAGTCACAGTTAAAATAAATATTACAATTATCAGTGGATGGTGGTAGTGGGCATCAGAAATGAACTCCCTTTGAATTCCTTGATATTGGAGAGTAATAAACAATGAAAAAGTTGTGGAGGAAGACAGAAATAATCTTCTCTTGGGCAATAAATCATAGAAACTAAATTAGAGCATCTCAAATCGAGGGACAAGAAGTCAGTTATAGATCCATTTCATGACACTGGATAACATGGATTCCATTTGCAACTCACTGAACAGCATTTCTTACTCCGAGTTCTCCTCTGACAACATCTTCATATTACACATGTGTAATATCACAGAAAGCAAAAGAAAAGCAACCTGGAACAATTTACCCAACAAAGAGACTTTGAACATCACTCACGCACTCCTGAAGTCTGCTCTCCGTTCCTCCACTACATTCCACCTGACTCCCAACCTCTAGAATCTCACCCTCTTTCCAGATACAGCCAAAATGACCAAATCATCTGTGGTTTAGCCTTAGGAAATCAGATCAACCCTTGAAGACTGACTATGATATTACTGAATGAGTCAGGATGCAGACAAGGTCTGGTACTTCAGTGAACAGACTATCTGTGGGTCAGGATGGGGCTAAAAGAAACCAAAAAGGATCAGGAAGTACTCTGGTTGCCATTGAAGAATAGTTTATTGACTAGATGATAAGGCAGAAAGGAAGGACAACTAAGACCTTTTAAAAAGGAAAAGAAAATAGAGAGGAGGGTTAGGACTTGAGCGTTGTGTCCCCAAAGGAAAGCTGCACCCTTTAGTCAAATTAAATAGGGTGGGGCTTGTTAGGCAAAGTTCCTGCCACCTAACATGAAGACATTCAGTCCCACCATGCATTGTTTTGGAATAATTGTTTGTACAGTCATTCCACTGTGCCAATAACACCTTGAATCAAAGATTGAATCAGCAATTGGCTGACTAGGATTAGCCATAGAGTTTTGGAGGACTGAGGAGGTCTGCTAGAGAGGACAGGAAGAGAGGGAGGGGATTTCAGGTGCTGGCGATTCAGTAAAAATGTGGAGAGCAGTTCAGTCAATCAGAGAGGGTCAGCCAATGACTCTCAGCTTTCCTTAGATTTATCAGGTCTTTATCTCATTTTCTGACTCCTGAGTTTTTACTTTACTGGAACAATTTAGATATTCATTACAACCGGCATCCACTGTGGAGGCTCAAAAAAAGCTAAGAAAAGTTCTGGGTAAGGAGTCAGACTCGGCTTCCTAGCCCTGGAGTCTCTCAGGCAGGTCGGTGTTCAGCATGCAGAGATGCAGCTACCAACCTGAGGGCTGGAGCCAGCTGCTAGCACCATGTACTAAGCTGAGCCCTGGAGCAGCTGACATGGCAGTTTAAGATTTGTCTCAAGTGGCCAGACACAGAAAACCTCTAAAAAGGTACAGTATGTTTTAAAATGTGCTTAGATGCTGAAGAAAGAAAAGAAAATGACTGCAAACAGTCAAAAAATAGTTTAAAAATAAAATCTTTAAAGAGAGAGTAAAGTAATATAAAAAATATGAGCCACATAAAGCTGAAAAATACACAAGTTGTCTGGATCCTGTACAGTGCTTTGTTGACTTTTAATTTTTAATGCTAATTACAAAAAAAATGGCTGCTGCCAGGTATTGGATTGTGGAAACTGCTAAATTAAACCAACCTATATGTTTTTAAAATGTCTTAACTTCAAAATGGAAGGCAGAAAATTTGTTGCATTGGGTAATATGTTATGCCTTTGTTTTGACAGGAAACAAAAAGTTATAATTCTCTTCAAAATTAATGAGGATCAAGGGGCTAGAGAGATAGCTCAGGGGTTAAGAGCACTGCCTGCTCTTCCAAAGGTCCTGAGTTCAATTTCCAGCAACCATGGTGGCTCACAGTCATCTGTAATGAGATCTGGCGCCCTCTTGAGGAAGAGACCTGGTCAGTTGTCCTCACCAACTTAGACCGTGAAACCCAATATGTACAAGTTCAACAGAACCTCCATATAGGGGCTGTCCATGCATGCTTCAGCATTGCCAAGGCATAAATTTCATTCATTTCATTCAGATTGGACTGGGGAAGACATCCTGAAAGTCTTGGCTATAGACATAAAAAAGAAACCAAGGAAGACTGCAGGACAGGTGACGTATATGCTGATCCTTCTATTATGGGAACAGCTCTGATACTGGATGAGACATGGTATCTTGTTGACTTATTACATGCTATCCCTTCATATGGTATGGAAAGAGGTTGGTTATACAGCCCAAACAAACTTGTAAAATTAACCTATACTTTTTACTTGCTCAAAAATAAAACAAAAAAATTATCTTTAGAACTGACTTGTGCTCACTGTACATCCATACTTGTGTTTATACAGATATATATGTTACATTTAAAGGTTTGTTTGTTTTCAGAACATAAGAACCAGACCCCGATGAAGACAAGTAGGCTAAGTGATCCAACTTTTCAAAATGCCTCTATTACAGTTTCCTCAAAAGTCGGCATCTAGAAAAACTTCAAGGCTATTGGCTGAGATAGTCCAACCTTACAGACTGTCCAGCCAGGAGTTCAGATGGGCACTACTAAACAAACAAAAAAAAAAAAAACCAAACAAACAAAAGAAAAAAACAGTTGGCTCTCCCAAGACTTGTCCATTGTCCCAATTATCTCAGGGTTCCCTGGGTGATGTGGGATTCCCCTCTGTATGCTGTGAATATCATTGGTTAAAGAAATTGCTTTGACCTATAGTGGGGTATAACAGAGCTAAGCAGAGAAAACTAAACCGAATGCTGGGGGAAAGAAGATAGAGTTAGGAGGAGCCATGTAGCCCCACCGGAGATAGACGCCAGAACTTTACCCAGTAAGCCACAGCCTTGTGGCAATATACAGATTAATGGAGATGGGTTAATTTAAGATATAAGTTAGTCAGAAATATACTTAAGTTATTGGCCAAACAGTATTGCAAATAATATGGCTTCTGTGTGATTATTTTAGGGCTGAGCACCCAGGAACAAGCTAGCAGACTCTGCCATCACCCCCAACAAACAGGAAGTAATATTAAGAACACAATGCCCACATTCCCAAGAAGTGGAATGAGTGGGTTTGGTAATTCAATAGATGTCTGTCATCATTTAGGAAGGTATTATACAAGTAGTTATTGCTCATGGTCAAGGAGAAAACTAAACAAAGGAAAGTAGATTTAGGAATCTTGTTCTGAAAAGAAAAAAGGGGGCAAATACAAATTATAAAATGAAAGGATAGATTTTCGAATCTACTTTTAAACTAAAAAATCAGCTACTAGTCTCAAATATTTTATATTGGTATGGATTTTTACATATTGATACAAATTTAAGGTTATGTTTGGTATACTGTATATATGTTTCTTCTCTTGTTTAAGATATTTTTGTATATTGGTACAAATTTAAGGTTATTTTTTATGCTGCATTACATGTTTTTATTTCTTGTTTAGGGTACTGTACCTATACAACTTATTTTAAAATATATTGTAAATTTCTAGTCCTTGAAAGTTATTTAGGATAATAAAGAAATATAGGTTAGTAGTTATTCATCTATAATAATCAAACTTACAGTCATGTTAGTTATGTTTTCAAGGTTAATTAGAGGCATTTTAAATAGTTAAATGGTCTTCAAACACTTTAGAGACCTAAATTATATGGCATTTTAATGTTCTAATAATATAAGGCTTTTCATGACAATGAGACACATCTGCTCCTGGCAGCACCAATTTACTCCAAAAGAGAAAGATGGGCATTGAAGAACCTTCATATGGAGTTATGGACTTCTCATTTGTGGCAAAGTTAGCCACTGAGTGAAGAAACTGTCCTTGCCTCAACTGCTGACAGTATGCTGTCCTAATTGGATACAAAAGAAGGCAACTACCAAACTTTCCCAAGACAAGGTAGAGAGGTCCTTCAGAATATCTGCTTCAGAGAAAAGTCTGTCAGATATTTTAGAGCTGTTGGCCAAATATGGATGCCCCAACATTGCAGAGGAACCTCATGCAGCCAGATGTCTCGTCTTTTCTTAGTTTTGGAAGTTATGGCTCTGCACTCCCTGTTTACTTACATAATATTATATCCTTCTCAGGACTCTGATGGGGTTGGAGATTAGGTAATTATAGTTACAGTTTTCCTTGATTATGATAGAAAGTAAATTAAGTAGACAACTTTGAACTTACCAAGATCGGTAATAGAGTATTTTCTCTGAATTTGCCAAACACTAATGAACTGGACATTGTGAATGTATTTCTTGCTTAGTAATTGTCCTTACTATATATAGTTTTACTGTGTTAGAGTTAAAACCTTTTCTTTTTATTTAAACAAAAGAGGGGAAATGTTGAGGGAAAATTATTCATTACAGACATTCCACTGTGCCAATTAAATCACCTTGAATCAAAGGATGGAATTAGCAATTGATTGACTGAGATTAGCCCCAGAGTTCTTAGAGGACTGAAGCAATCTGACAGAGAACACAGGAAGAGTGAAGAAGGTACTTCCGGGGCTGGTGGTTCTGGAAAATGTGGACAGAGGGACAGCCCATCGACTTTCTCCTGCCCTTGGATTTATTGGGTCTGTATCTCATTTTCTGAGTCCCAAGTTTGTTTGTTTGTTTTTTTAATACTGGAACATTCTAGATGTTTGTTACATCCACACAAAATGCAGGTGGAGTAGCACACATGTAATCCCAAACTGGGGAGGCAGGCCCAGGGGGATCCCTGGGACTCACAGGTCAGCCAAGTCTGATGAGCTCAGGTTCAGTGAGAGACCATATCTTACAAAATAAAGCGGAGCATGATAGAGGAGGACATCCAGCACTGGCCTCTGACCTACACACACACACACACACACACACACACACACA
>NW_026067966.1:9616560-9627401 GCF_014885135.2 Alexandromys fortis | reverse complement strand
TGGGGTGGATACATGTTCCGTGAGACACTTGTCTTAACTACCTATCAGTACCATGGTCGTCTGGAACACTTAGAAGCCAGGGACCCGAGGTCTGCACAATTCACCTGCAAGGATGCAGCGTTGAGTGAAGAGCAGAGTGGTACAGCTAGCGAGCCCCTCTAGCAATGCCGCCCCTCGACAAAGCACGCTCTGGCATACTTTGTAAACAGGCTGTGGTCATAGTTCTGAAAACACACAGTTCCGTTGAATGATACCTTTGAGAAGCTCCTGTGTGATCCATAGAAACGGCTGCCGTGTGTGGGGCACTGAACCACATGCTTCACCATTAGTTATTTCGTGTTGCTGGGCCCTCGCAACAACAAGGTAGGGAGCAAGTTTACTTTCTTCTTTTTATTATTTATTTCATTTATTTCTTTTGGTTTTTCAAGACAGGGTTTCTCTGTATAACCCCGGATGTCCTGGAACTCACTCTAGAGGCTAGGCTGGCAACAGCAAACTCATGTTCTTCTTTTTATTCGGTTAGTTCTTTATTCATTTATTTTGGTTTTTCGAGACAGTGTTTCTCTGTGTAGCCCTGGCTGTCCTGGAACTCGCTCTGGAGATGAGGCTGGCCTTGAACTCTGAGATCCGCCCACCTCTGAAATTCACTTTCTTATACACAGGAGCAGCCTCTTGCCTACAGTGGAGCCGAAGAACAGAATTAGCACCCTCAGCGTGGATGCTACAGAGGCCGGGATAGAGCCCCATACTCTGAACTGAAGCCTACCCTCTTTCCTTCTTTTTGATAATAAAGGTACTGCCCTTCTTCAAAATGCCTTAGGAGCCCTGGTCACTCCCACAGGGCATGTGCAAGGCTTACACTCCTAGTTTAAAGATAAGACTTAGTTACGTGACTTTATAGTCACACTTTTTTTTCCCAAAAACATAAAATGATGTCGATGATTCATCTGCCATGCTCACCATGCAAGGCCAAAGGATGTTTGACTGTATCTAAAAGTCAAACTCCACTCACCCCTAAAGAACTAAGAATATTAAAAATAAGTTTTGAAAGATAACTCTGAAAAAAAGAAACTCTCAAGAAGCAACATCTGTAACGTGGTGTGACGCCTTCTGGACCAACCACAGTTCTCCCCTCCCATTCTGTAACCCCTGGCCTCCAAAAGAACCCTGCTCCTTAGTTACAGGAGGAAAAAAAACGGAAATAATCTCAGTCTCTAAAAATAGGGCCACGGCTGCTTCCACACGCCTGCGTGCCGCTTGCCCCACGCCATGCTAGTTTCTCAGATGGAGACCGATGGGAGCTGCTTCTGGCTCCCGGACGTTCCTGTGTGGGCACCATGCCTGTCCCAGGCTAATCCTTCAGAAGATAACTGAGGTGGATGAAAAGATAAAAATTCTCCTTCCTTCCTGGAGCTTGAACCTATAAAATACCATACATCTTTTCATACCACTTTGCAAATGGAGGAACCGGGAGTGATGAGCGTGCTTCGTTCTCGCAGAGATGAGAGCAGATCTCCAGGATCTACGGGAGAGGAAGAAAACAAAGATGCCCCTCCACTCCCCTCACGTCCCGTTCTACACCCCCACAGCAGCTTCCCCTCCTCTCTCTTTTTCTCACTTGAATGTCAAACAATCTCCGGGTCCCCTTGGCGGACATCAAGCATCTTTTTCTTAAAAAGCTATCCAAAAAATAATGAGTATGATTATACCTCCTTCACAGCCGTGTAATTGGCTAATACCGAAAGCACTAAGAGAGATGCGTTTTTGCTGGTTCACATCTAAAATTTAGACAATCAACCATGAACGCCTCGGGCTGATCACATGCTGAGAGAAGCAATAATAATACGTCTGGCCAGATTTCCCTGCCAACTGGAAGGCCCAGGTTTCGGAGCAGATGTGCAGTGGAGGTGATCCATTTGGTTTGCAGTGGGGAGGGGCTGTGGGTCTCATTTGTCTTCTGAACCCCTACCGGTCAGCTCCAAGCCCAACACTCCCACCAGCTGCTTAAGGACCTGCTCTTATGTGAGACATCCAGGCATGGGGGAAAGAAATGTACCCAGAGGAAGTGACAGCCCCCAAAGCACCCTGTGCCCTAGCGACAATGCCAGCCCTCTTCTTAACATAGTCAGTTTGGTGGCATCCTCCTTACCCTCTCCTCCTGAAGCTCAGGTCTGCCTCTGCATACAGAATCAGCCTACAGATCGCATGTCCGCTAGAAGCCACAGATGACCAACTGCAAAATCAATAGCTTCTGTCGCTCCTGCAGCAGCGACCCTGGGCTTATCAGCAGCATCATGATAAGTACCTATTTGCCTGACATCTTCTCGATCAATAACTTTGTTATTGTTTGCATTATCTGACTATAAGTTTGGTCAATAATATACCCAGCTAATGGATAACATGAGCTGGGATTGCATTTCTTTCCTTTCTTCTTAGAATTTAACTCTCCCTTTACCAGTAGAAGCATTCACTAAGTGACCCTTATAGGCCCTGTGTCTGTCTTTGCTGAGTTCTATCAAATCCTTCTAAGATATGGGCTGTCTTGAGACGAGGACATTAATGTTGCCCAGGTCTAAACCAAATTGAATAAACTCTGCCTCTCTTTGCCATTACTTTTATTAGGTTTTCACAAGGATGGCAGATGGGTCTCTGTGTGTGTGTGTGTGTGTGTGTGTGTGTTTGCCTGTGTGTGTGCATGTGTACTTCTTTTGCTTAATGTGTTCAAAGAAGATAATGACCCTGATAGTTGGGTAGATCTAAACACAGAACATTTAAAAAAAAAACACACACACACACAACTGCTGAAAAATGTGTATGAGGACCAGTGAGGTGGCTCCGGAAGTAAGAGGCTTGCTGCCAAATCTGACGGCCTGAGTTCAGAACCAGAACCCACACAGTAAATGGAAAGAGGAGAAATCACTCCCTCAAGTTGTCCTCTGACCTACACACACACACAACAAATAAATATGCAATTTAAATATTTTAAGGACAGTATATAATTCTAATGATAAAGTTTTGAAGTCCCCTACATTATTAATTTAAAATATTGTTATGATCACAAACAGGATGAAAATAAACATTTTTAAAATACATAACTCATATTACTGTCTAGTGACATATAAGTATATGGCCCCTCGGGTACAGGTGGCCCCACCCGGGCATACTTCTTTCTCAGAACCACACATGGTCCGTGTACCCTATAAAGACCAAAAAGATTATAGCTAATAATTTTTCTAAAGAAAAGAAATAAAACCTTTTTGTAACAACGGTGTGTGATGGCACAGGGTCCTTTGATTTTTCTGTCACATTAAAAATATTTACTGGTTTCTCTGCGCAGGCTTCGTGGCAAACCTGAATACTGAGGGAACAGACAAACGCCTCGCTTCCCAGAACCAGCCTGGGAGAATCGTTGCCTGCATCATTAGTCTACCCTTTGCTACCTTCTCTTTAATTGGGTCTAATGAGTTATTCATATGTAATGGAGAATAAATATACGGATGACAGGAAGAATGTCACTGTTGTGTTGTTTCCATGAATTAACTTTAAAGGCATGCTACTGGATTTTCAAATTGTGGACTGTTGCATCTAATTCATGAACTTGGAGTGCCCCAGAGCCAGCCTTATGCGCGACAAGTCTGATATTTGACTTTTGCAGCTGAGATAACTAAGCCATAGCGAGGCGGCCGCGTGCCAGAGTCCAAGGCATCTTTCACCTCCACCTCCGCACTGGGATGTGAAGCCCCGCCCCTATCCCTGCCCCACAGGCCCCTAGCACACACCTTTCCACTATCTGCGGGCTCCACTCCTGATCCCTAATCTGCTCAGACGTTTGCGGCTCATTAGAGATGTCATGGCAATGAAGTCAGTTGCACTGGAGACGATATTAGGTGGATATTGGAGTCCGGTCAGCACCTGCTGGGACTTCCCTGGATAAAGGAATTGAACCAGGGACACAAGGATAAAGATAGAAATCAAGAGAGTTTACTGAGGAAGAAAAGAACTTCAAGGAACGGAAGTAGGCCAAAGCTGGGGTGAGGATGGAGTGCAGTGCCGCTTGTGTGGAGAATACTGGGACGTTTGTCCTGCGTGCGCATGCCCTGTGCCCTACTAACGTGTCAGCCTTGGTGGTGGAGGGAGTTCCCCCTCTCTCCCCCTCCCCCTCTCTCTCCCCTCTCCCCACTTTCGCGCCTCCTTCCTCTCTCTCCCCTCCCTCACCTCCCCATCTTCACTACCTTGCCTCTCTTTCCCTCTTCCTCTCTTCATAAACTGAATTTGGAGCCTCCCTCTGACCTGTTCAACCTTCCTACCAGGGAGAGGCAAATTTTTGGTCACCTGGTCCTTCAGGCCTCCTGTAATTTGTAAGGCGTAGGACACTGGAGAACGACGAAAACCCAGAAAGTTCCAGAAAGGGGAGGGGGTGAAGAAACGCCTGCCCCGAAGCGCGCTCTCTCTCTCTCTCTCTCTCTCTCTCACACACACACACACACACACACACACACACACACTGTAACTTGCCTAAGAATGGATCTAGCCAACAAAGAGATCCGAAGGGCTAATGGTGTTGGTGCGGGTGCACTGTGAGATCCAGTCCCTCAGAAAATTATGAATGAAAAGTAAATGTGGTCAACATATTATGGACGCGGGAGGTGGTGATGATTCAGAGACCTGGAGTCTTTGTTCCACGTGGTGACAAAGACTGAGCCAAACTCTCATTCCTCCAGTCCCTGGCCTGTGGAGATGAGCTAGACTGAGCTAAAGTTACTTCTCAGATTGCTTGACCCAAAATTTAGCCAAGATCACACCTCCGGGGACTGTGTCTTCACACTTACGCTCTGCCCGCTTCTTCCTGTCGCCTGATCCAATCTTTAAATTTGAGATAGTTGGGAGAGAAGAGTGACGTGAAACCACGGTTGACAGAGACAAGGGATGACAATGACCTCCCAAACCCATGGGCCACGGAGAGCAGTCAAGGACAGATCCACTGGTAGGTGTGAAGAGGACCCAGAGGCCAGGACGGCTGAATGGCCCGTTCCACTTTCATCCTGGGGGCCCATGTTTTCTTTTATGACGGACTCCTCTTGACTCGGGTCCTGACAAGATCCTAGATCCTACCTGGGTGGCCTCACTCATCAACTAGGAGCTGGTGGTGAATGGTTTACCCTTTGCACCAAGTTCTGGTAGAGGACCCATCCAGACCTTCCCCCGTCCCCTCAGATAACGGGAATCTTTAGAAATAAGATGCTTGAAGCTAGCCGGTCCTGAGCCCATAATCTAGCGCAGCAATTTAGCCGCTCTGGCTGTCTTCCTCTGATTTTTGCACACAGAATTAAACTGAAAGGTCAGAAGCCTTCCTTGTCCGCAGTCTAGACGGGATTTTTCTCCCAGTGACTGGGCTGGGCGCTGGCTCCGCCACGCACATTTACGTGACTCCTACTAACACACTTCGAGGGTCTCTCTCTGGCTGCCATGCTACGTGAACCAGGTCAAGTCTGGGAGGGAGAGGGGGCTTTTCCTTCCTGTGACCTCAGCACTGATTTAATTAAGCATCTTTTCCAGCCCCAGTTTATAGTCTGCAAAGTGTCCTCGCGGAGGCCCTTCGATGTGCCCTGCCTCTCAATGAACGGAGAAGCAGCGGCAGGGGTGTGCCTCTCTGAGCATCTGCTGCCACCGCGAGAGCACTTCCTACAAACGCAGCCTCTGCAGCCCTCTGCAGCTTCCTTTGGTAACTGGGGAGACTGGTGTGGGCATCGCCGCGGTTCCCCTAGCGAAGCTTTCTCCCTAGATTCCTGCCGTGAGGAGGAAATGACTTCTGAAATCTTTTTCAAAATCACAATTTCTTTTCTAGGTTGAAAATGAAAATAAGGAAGGCCTTTACACATCCGGATGGGACAACTGAGGGAGGGAAGGGATGAAAGAGCCATGGGACTGTCCCCAATGGCTTCTTGTTCTCCCACCAGGCTGCAGCTGTCCTTCGCAGCTTAACAGTCTTGCCCTTACAGCCTGCTACCTAGGAATGAATGAAGCCGAATGTCCCATAGGACATGTCCCCTCTCGGCCTTTTAAAAGCTTCTCCCTCAAGATGAAATCTGACTAAAGAAACAAATTAGATTAAAATGTGGTGCTAAGGGCCTCGCTTTGCTCAGATAAAAGAATCCAGAGTTGTTAGGACCAAGAGCAATCACAACCGTCTTATGCAACTTGCAGGTTTAGAAATCAGACTGCTTCTTCCCACAGCTGTTCTTGCCGGCCAACATGCAGGCTTCCTTGGCTGAAAATCTTGAGGAAAGAGTGGGAAGTGAGGGGCAGAAAGACAGGCTAAAACGGGCCCAGGGACCAGACAATAGTGTGAGTAATGAAACAACCAGTAGGGGCTTTTATATAAGGTCTCCAAATTTTGAAATGTCTACCTCTCAATAAAATGTTTTCAAAAACAAAACAAACAAAAACCACTGTTTCTGCAGTGTTCATATTGTGCACATTCTGGGCACCAGGCATTTTACAATTCCACTGTGAACCTTATGAAGTGGACGTTGTTATTATTTTCTGTTCCCCCGTGAGGAACAGTGAATGACGCCTGCCATTCCTAGCTGCAGCAGACAGCCACCCGCATTCTGCAGGGTCTTCCTGCATGCATGTTCACCACTGCAGCCACTAGACCACCAAACGGCTTCACCTGGGGAAACAGCTCAGTCTGGAAGGCGCTTGCCAGAGAGTCAAACATGAGTGCCTGAGTTCAATCCCCGGAACGCATGGAAAAAAGCAGGGTCCTTGCTCATAATCCCAGCGATGGGAGGAGACAGATGGATCCCCAGAGCTCAGAGGTCAGCAGCCAGCCTAAGCCATGAGCTCAATGCCAGTGAGAGACTTTGTCTCAAATAAATATATACATAAGCAAATAAATACATAAATAAAGTGCCAAGGTGGGAAATGCCAAACAACACCCAAGAATGACCTCCATATGCACAACACCTGCACAGCATCTACACACACGCACGCACTCATGCATGAGCGCACACACGCACACACATAACCACTCACGTATGCACACGTGCACACACATATACACTCACGCACATGCACACACGCACATACCCACATATACATATAAACATACACACACATGCGTGCACACATACCCACTCACGTATGCACACATACACACACACATTCACTCCAATACACACACAGATGCACACACATGCATGTGTACACACATAACCACTCACGCGTGCAGCTGCACACACACATACACTCTCGCACATACCCACATATACATATACACATACATGCACATGCTTGCACACATACCCACTCACGCATGCACGCATGCACACACACAGATGCACACACAGATGCACACACACAGATGCACACACACGTGCACACACACACACAGATGCACACACATGCCTGAAGAAAGCTAGACCATTTTCTCAAAGCTTTATTATGCACTACCGAAATCAACACTGGCTACAGTGTGGCTGTATCATAAAAGAACATGGCCGTATTTTTAAAAATATATAGCAAAGCTACAGAAATTGAGTGTAGAATAAAAGAGGCTTGCTGGAGAAGAGAAAGAAACAGTGGGAGCGGACGGTAAATGCCATTATTAAGCAGAATTAGCCTTGTCCTAATGGCTAGACAGACCTAGAGACCTAAGTGTTTTGTTGAAAAGAATGCAATTTTAAGAAAAAAATAATGCTATTGCTATTATTTTCTCCACGTGTCTGAAACCAAATGGTGGATGAGCCTTACAGCCGCGGCACGTGCTTCGGTTCAGATTTGTGTAGACAATGCTGCCCTCTGGTGGTTCGTCTTCTAATAGCACGGCTTTGTCTCAATCTCATTTTCCCAAAGTCCTCTGTAGAATATTGCAGCAATTTCATGTAGCATATGTAGATAAAGGAATATAGTCACATAGCACAACATCCTTTTCACATTCTAATATCTAAGTCTGGTTTATGCTTTACCGTTTTTATATGAGTCTTAATGGATGTCAGAATAAATTACTGGGTATTATATCGTGGGCATTACTGGGCTCCTGAACTTCCAGAACTCAGTTCCTTAGGGGGAAAGAAGTAGTTTCCCCATGTGTGTGTGCGTGTGTGTGTGTGTGTGTGTGTGTGTGTGCGCGCGCGCGCGGTGTGTGTAGATGCTGTGCAGGTGTCGTGCATATAGAGGAACTCATAAGAACTCAAAATGAAAAGGGTCTAACAGAAATTGCTATTGTCTTTCATTCTAGGGAGGAACGTTTGTTCAAAAGAAGTAAACAAGAGATCGTTCATTAACTTTGAGGTAAAAAGTAATGGTCTGTGGTTGTTCATTAAAAAACAAATCACCCCAGGCTCCTTAAAGGGACAGATCACTTAGGAATGCAGCAAGGCAGGGAAGTTGCTGTGGCCTGGGACGTGAGTGCCGTCCAGAGACGGCAGCCCCTGTGGGAACTGTGGGTGTGGTGTAGAAAGTAGACTTTAGCCCTGGATGCTGCAGCAGCCACCTTGGTGAAAGTTTCGTAACTCCGAGGGTGTACTGCCAACTTCACTGTACTTGGAGAATTTTTCAGTTGAAAAGGAAACCCCACCACCTTGATCAATGGCGGACTTCTCAACCCGAAACTCTCTAGAGATCAAATCTCAAGCGTGCCCAGGGTGTGCTGGAGCCTGTGCGGCACAGTTCGCGCGCCGGCGTTACTAATGTGGTCTATACTGTACTTTTTAAAGCTAACACTAGAGCTGGGGCGGAGCAGCCCCTGGAGGTGGAAGGTGCCCTCCACGCTTTGCCACAGTCCCACTACAGCCTACCGTGCACCCATCAGCCTCTCTCATATTCTAACAGATGTCTGTGTTACGTAGGCGTTTGCGTTCAATGCCCTGTGCTCTGTCTCTAAGAATGTGGTACACATGTGTGTTCAACCGTCACAGACTTCGGAAGACTTACACGCACGCGAGTTTACAACACTCATTCTGACATTCCTTTTCAGTTTCCTCCCACTTCTCCATTTTCTCCTTCCGTTAATGGAACTACCCATAAGGACTTTCTAGGTTATCTCTAAAGCATTGAATGTTTAGGGAAAGGGACATTCTTGACGAGCTATATTTGAAATATGATATAATTTTAAATATTGTTAAGCTAGACAATGAAAAGCTACATCAAGATGAACAAGGAAAAAAAATAAGGTCTTATTCAACCCTTTTCCTTTGATAAACTATCACACCAAGTCACCCACTGAAACCCTCTTTGCCTTTTAATACTCATTCGTGGAGATAAAGACACTCTTCCTACTTCAGGGGGATAGCTGTAACAACTGTAAATCAGAATACATCAGCTCAGTATCCCCAGTTCACAGAAGGCACTGGACCTATAAGGACCAAGACAGCATCTCCAAAAGGTAGCATTCTGTCTACAATGAACTACAGAACTACAGCCCAAATCCAAGGAGACTGACTGGAAATGAGGCAAGAGGATCAAAAGTTCAAGGTGATCCTCGGCTGTATAGAGTTTGAGGACTACGTGAGACCTTGTCTTAAACACCCAAAGAAAAGGAGAAAGGGGAGGAGGAAGAGAAGGAAGTGGCGAGGATGAGCCCAATGAGCATGTTTGGAAAACATGTATCAAAATATTAGTAACAGTAATACCTTAGTCAGTGTTCTATTACTGTGAAGAGACACCATGACCAAGGAAGGCAACTCTTACAAAAGAAAGCATTTAACTGGAGGCTTCCTTACAGTTTAAGAGGGTTAGTCCAAGATCATCCATCATGACTGGAAGCAGATAGGCCTGATGCTAGAGAAACAGCTGAGAGATTTACATTCTGATCCACAGGCAGCAAGCAGAGAGACACTTTTGAGAAATCAAAGTTTACCCGAGTAACACCTTTCATCCAATAAGACCATGCCTCTTAATCCTTTACAAGCAGTTCCTCTAACTGGGGACCAAGCTTTCAAATAAATAAACATATAGGAACCATCTAAGTCAAACCCATCACAAGTTGTATGGGATCCAGGGTGATTCTTCTGTTTCACCCTACCTACTTTTTTCTAACATTCCCCACGGTGAACATGTCTTGGCTGCATAACAAAAATTATAACAGAGAATAATTTTAAAAAAACAGACACTGATAGAAAAGAAATCAAACCTTTTGTATTCTGACCTTTATAGGTTGAATAATTGCTAGTTGTTACAGCTGCCGTTTCTAACTTTTGCTTTTACACTTAGAATTGTCCATGCATGAATCTGGAGTTCAGGAGGGGCCATGAGGGCTTCTTGTAAGAAACATGCTCCCTGTGCCTGAAGACAAGGAACAGCATATTTCTGACAGAAAAAAAATTCACCCTCCCCATTGTATTTTGTTACATTTCTTCTTTCCTTTCTTTTCGCGGTGGTTTTATTTTACTTTTTTGTTTCATCGGTTGGTTGCCTTTAGTTTTGTTGTTGCTGTTGCTGTTATTTTGTTTATGGCTGTTGTTGCTGTTATTTTGTTTGTGGCTGTTGTTGCTGTTGCTGCTGTTGCTTTGGTTGTTGCTGTTGCTATTGTTTTGTTTGTGGTTGCTGTTGTTCTTGTTGTTGGTGCTGCTGCTGTTGTTTTGGTTGCTGTTGCTTTGGTTGTGGTTGTGGTGGTGGTGGTGGTGGTGGTAGTGGTGGTGGTGGTGGTGGTGGTGGTAGTGGTGGTTGTATTCAGATATCTGTTCTGGCCTGTCTTTGGAGTAGAGTTCTGACAAGACACAACCTCAGCTGCAGCCACTAAGAGCACCTCCTGTGCACTATGTTCCCTTTCAAGAGGACCCTGACCCTCCCCTTTCTCTCTCTCTCTCTCTCTCTCTCTCTCTCTCTCTCTCTCTCTC
>NW_026067966.1:9557129-9616046 GCF_014885135.2 Alexandromys fortis | reverse complement strand
TGGTGGTGATGGTGGTGGTGATGATGGTGGTGATGGTGGTGGTGGTGATGATGGTGGTGATGGTGGTGGTGATAATGTTGGTGGTGATGGTGGTGGTGGTGGTGGTGGTGGTGGTGGTGATGGTGATGGTGGTGATGGTGGTGCTGGTGATGTTGATGGTGATGGTGGTGGTTGTTTTATTTGTTGTTGTTGCTATTGTTTTGGTTGTGGTTAGTTGTGGTCGTTGTTGTTGTGTTGCTTTGGCAGAGCAGAGGAAAGCCTTTGCATATGCTAGGCAAGTGACTTACTCAAGCTACCACTGCGCTACAGCCCCAGAATTTTTTTCTTTTTCTCTCCTTCCTTCCTTCCTTCCTTCCTTTCTCTCTCACTTTCTCTCTCTATCTCTATCTTTCTTTCTCTCTATCTTTCTTGTTTTTGAGGCACTATGACTAGCCTATAATACTCCATGACTGGCCTATAATACTCTATGGCTGGTCTATAATTCTCCATGGCTGGTCTATAATACTCCATGGCTGGTCTATAATACTCTATGGCTGGTCTATAATTCTCCATGGCTGGTCTATAATACTCCATGGCTGGTCTATAATACTCCATGGCTGGTCTATAAGACTCCATGGCTGGTCTATAATACTCCATGGCTGGTCTATAATACTCCATGGCTGGTCTATAATACTCTATGGCTGGCCTATAACACTCCATGACTGAGCTACAATGTACTATCATGGCCCAGGGTAGCCTCGAGCACTTTTCAGTCCTTCTCTTTGGGCCTCCAGAGCACTGGAGTTTTAACCATGTCCCCTATATCTGGCTTGTTTTTGTTTTCCCGTGGTGCTGGGATGGCACCCAAGGCAGTTATACACAAGAATCAAGGCCTTCTGCCAACTAAGTCAGATCCCAAGGCCTACGCTGTCTGTTCTCTATTAACTCAAAATATTTTAAATAAAAATCAAATTTGGGGTTTCTCATTAAAGTGAGAAGACTTGGGATTGGGTTGATTCTTATGCTGGAGCTGAGGCCTGAGGGCCCTGTGGTGAAATGTCCCCTCCAGGGGTTTGTCACAATCCCCACCCTCCACACCTCCACTGGGTCACAGCAGTTGGATTTTCTCCATCCCTCCTCAGTCTAGAATAAAAATGCTCAATTCTCCCCTTTCTTGGGGTGGAGAGGATCTTCACTGTCTTATAAAGGCATGTAAACTCTATTATGTAGTCTACTCATGTTCATCTGTCTTTTGTTATGGGTACCTCAGTCACAAACTTAAGTAGATGGAGATGGGTAGATAAAAAAGATGTTTTTCCTCCCTACAATTTGAGACACGAAAATTAAAAAAAATTTTTAAAAATCCCCACAAAGTATTAGATCCCGGGAAGTAGACCCCTACACTGGTCAGTATAGGGCTGAGCCACAGCTCTATGTTCTCCTTACCTGGTGCTCATCTGATCCAAGCATGGAGAGAAGAACTCTGACCCCCACCCCCTTTCCTGACAGGCTGGCCGTGTGCAAGCTGTACCCACAGTGCCACATTATTAGTGATGTGGGGTGTCTCCCTCCTTTCAGCTCCAGCCGGTCAGCTTTGTGTAGAGAAGCTGTCTCCTCAACTGAAGACTACTGTATGCTGCGGTTCTCTGGCGGTGACAGTACTGCTCCCAGGGGCATTTTGGCCGGCTGTGCTTCTTTTTCCTGTCACTGTAATAGAGGTACCTACTAGATGCTTGGAATGTTATTAAGCGTCCCATGGTGGGCAAGATGGGCCCTTGCAAGAAGGGAACGAGCAGTTCCAGGTGATGTACATCTTCTGCATGAAAGTCCATGCAGTGGCAGTGCACCAATATGGAAAGATCTCTTCCGTTCTAAGAGACTGGAACTTTTGCTGGACCCCACAGCCAGAGTCAATAATACACCTTGCTGTCCCTTAAGACCTGGGACTGCAAGTCTACTTAGGCTTAGCCTGCTTGTTTAGCCTTCCTTTAAGAGCACCACACAGCAATCAACCTTACTTTCCTTGGATTTCCCAGGTAATCAACTTTTACAACCCAAGTTTATCCTGAAGCAATACCGGGTTGCAGGAAGAACCTCAAACTGAGATTACCCAAGAACCTCCCAAAAACCAACCCATCCAAAGGAAATGCCTAACATTCCAACCATTGTAGATAGGATCACCTGCCAGCACACACTCACCAGGACACCCTCAGACAATTGTCAGCCAATTAGCTGTCCTGAACCTTAGAAATCCCTCACCTCCACCTACTATAAAAACACAACTCTAACTGAGCTCAGGCTCTCTGATTACTCCAATACGTTGAACACAGGAAGAGACAGAGTTTGCAAACTTGCATTAAAAGTTCTTTGCTTTTACATACAGGACTCAGTCTCCTTGTTGGCTTTTGGGAGACTTTGAGGATCTGGGCATAACAATTACTAACTAGCTCTTATGACTCAAATTCACTCATAATTCTTGTATACTTAGCCATGTGGCTTGGTACCTTTTTTCAGTAAAGTATTTGTATCTTGCTTCTTCTGCATCTGACTGGTGCCTTTCCTCTTCCCAGAATTCTCCTAGTTTAGTCACCTCACCTATACTTCCTGCCTGGCTACTGGCCAATCAATAAAAGTAATTTGAATGACAAATCTTTACAGTGTACAAGAGCATAATCCCACAGCATCTCAGGAGCAGGAGTAATGAATGGTCCTATGCCCCTAAAGCTCCATGCATTTCTTTTTTAAGTTGACTTTGATTCTCCTCCAGCTTCTGTCACAAAAAGCTGGCCTGGAGTTCTAAGAAACACACCATGTCTCTTTCTCACCCAGGCTCTCAAACTCCTCACACGAGGGAGAGTTCTCTGTCTCCTGCAGTTCATGCACACGCAACAGTTGATTCTTTATACACCAACCACAGCTGGAGGAGATGGTAGCTTTAAACCACACGGCAATTTGGCATGGCACAAAATGTTAGAGTCATCATAGCGGCTACTGTTATCCACTGAGGTGATTTCCTCCTAAAAAAAATCTTGTAATTTGAACTCTGTGGAAGATGGAGAGCCATGAGGAAAGAGTTGTGAAAAGCAGGGTTTGCCACTGTTTACATTTTTCTGTTCTCAGGAAGAGGAGGGAATGAGCTAAACAGTTTGCTGGAGTAAAATCAAACCACATCCATAGCACCAAGCATGCTGACAAGACACCACTTTCGGGAATTCAGAGAGAAAACACTCTTGAGAGAGATGTGGACACTCAACTTTCCAGTCCTGTTAAAAACAGGAGCAGAATTGACACTGATTCTGACACTCACCCCCTTCAACCCCCCAGAAGGTCAAACTCAGGCTGTAACAGGCACTCTTGGTTTGTTCATGGAAGCGGATATTTCCTTTCTGTTTTGTAGTTTTCTTTGTTGTTGTTGTTGTTGTTGTTGTTGTTGTTGCGTGTTTTCAGAGTGTGTTTGTGTGAGTGTGTGCATACCCATGTCTAAGACACTCGTAGGAGTCAGTTTTCTCCTCCACCGTGTGGGCTCTGGAGATGGAACTTCTGTCATTCGGCTTGGCAGCCTGGTGTCTTATTCTTCAAAGTAAAAGACGTCTCCCGGACTGCTGGAATGGCAGCTCACTGAGCCACCCCACCAACCTAGAAGGTTTTTCTTACTTTGAAAAATCCTACTACCTTTCAGATAGAAGAAAAATGGTGTTAAAAAAAAAAAGATGCTAAGTGAAAGAGAAGAGATACAAGGTGCCTTTGCCTTTACTGTCTCTGAACATTCTTGACATTCATTATTAATGTGTTATGTTCGTAATAGATGTTAGAATCAAAATCATTTGCCTGATTATTCACTTTTTGACCCATGGGTCAGAAAACAGCCTATTTATAATTCTGCTTCGGGAAATTTTTTAAGAAATGCATGCATTTCTCCGTTAATTAGCAGCCCGAGTGGGGCCTCTGAACCCTGGACCTCACTTTGGATTTAGAGCAGAAGACAGAGGGAGCTGAGCACTTGAAAGACGTCCGCACGGAACACCAGGTAAGCATGTGGTCCTGGCTCACACAGTTCAGATACCAAGACAGGAGGGGGAGCTCATAATGAAAGCCTAATAAAATCCAAATGGAGACACGGTGACAGCTGAAATTAACGTCAGCCCTGGCGGCCTGTTGCTTGCCCCTCCCGAGGGTTTACAGTATTCAGCTATAGGACTCTTTCTCCCAGCTACCAACAGCTCCTGAGCTGTTCCCATGGTCCCTTGGAGTTCTTCTTTGAACCAGAGAAAGATCTCAAAGCAGACACAGGCAATACACGTGTTTAAAGAAGAGTGGCGGTGGGCGAGAAGATGAGAAGGAATGCCCTCAACAGAGCATGCGGATAGACAGCCTGCCTTCTCGGCTGGGAGCAACGGGAGAAGTATTGCGTCACCGTAGGTCCCTTCAACAGAGTGTTTCCTATGCGCCAAGCTCTTTTTAACCACTTTTCAAACATTCACTCAATCTTCACATCATCCCTAATATTTAGAACTGTCAGGCCGAGGGTTGGAATGAGTATCCTTGGCTTCATAGTTGCTAAATGACAGACAGAACTGGAAGCTGAACGTGACGAATCTGATCTCGGGCCTACGCGCCGTCCCCACAGTCTTGTGGGCCTCTCCTAGACAGTGCCTATGCAACAGCTACGGCTGCGATGGATCTTAGTAGAAAACAGAAAGCAGGAAGTTTATGTCATTGGGTTCAGGGTAGACCTAGAAACTGCCTCTGTATGTGACGGTGAAGGAGAGAAGCGAAAGACGAGAAGCTACTCCAAAGAGAAGAGCTATGGAAAATCACAAAGGAAGCAAAAGACACATGAAAGGCGCAGAGAAAAGATGGGTGAGGAGCGGAAGGCAAACACAGCCGCAACCACGCAGCCTGGCTGAGGGAGGGTGACTCCGTTTCCTTTCTGTTACCATGATAAACATCACGAGCAAAGAGAGTTGGGGGAGGAACGTGTTTATTTCAGCTTATACCTTATAGTCCACCACTGAGGGAAGTCAGGAGGCAGGAACCTGGAGGCAGGAAATGAAGCAAAAACTGTGGAGGACACTGCCTACTGGCTTGCTTCTAGTGGCTTGCTCAGCCTGCTTTCTTATTTAATTCAGGATCACTTGCCCACGGGTGGTACCATTCACAGTGCTTGGGCCCTCCCACAACAAACATTAATCAAGAAAATGCCTTACAGAGTTGCCTACACGGCGGTAGGATGGAGGCATTTTCTCAACTAAGGTTCCCTTTTCTCTGATGACACTAACCTATGTCTGGTGCGTGCACACACACAAACACATACGCGCACGCGCACGCACACACACACGTATACTTGCACCCTCTAGCACGCTAACAAGCACAGAAAGGAAGCAGAAACTCTTCCAAAAAGGTAAGCCACGAAAGAGACAGTCAGGCCTGCCCTTAGGACAAGCCCATTGCCCTCACAAGTCTCAAACCCAGCTGTAGATGATGGTAGGACACTACTTCCTCCGGCAGAGCAGTCAGCAGTGGAGAGAAGCCCATTCTGCCACCCTGTGATTCAAAGGACATTGACAAGGTAACCAACCATATTAAGAGAGAATTTATTGTTTAAACCAAGTTGCCCTGGAATTGAAGGTCAGTGAACAACCTCAGGACAGGAGCCTGGATCTGACCAGCCATAACTCCTGCATGAGGTGGTAACCCCATCATTGGTGTCCAGGAGTGACGTCATCAGCCAAGAAGAGCCCTGGAGTCTGACACTGCTGCGCCTAAACCCAGCAGGTGGATCAGCCTCCAGAGCCACCTGTCTGCCACTCCCAGAAGAAAAGCTCAAGGTGAATTCTCAGGGGGTCTTGAAAGGACAAAGCAGGTACCCACCTGCACAGCTCTCCTTGCTACGGCTGCTTCCCCCCCTCTCCTGACACAATCAGGAGACGCCTCCATCTTGAAGAGCAGCTGCATGGGCTGGAGAGTGTGAAGCCAAGAGGAGCTTTCCAGTCCCCAGACTGTAGAGCTGAGTATGGTCTGGAGAGGGCCACGGGGTCCAAGGAAGAAGCCTGCTAAAGCAAAGACAGCTACGGTAGACTTCAGACAATCACTGTGGTATTTTGTGGCATTGGCCCCCAAAATTTCATAGGGAGTGGCACTATTAAGAGGTATGGTTTTGTTGGAGTGGGTATGGCCTTGTTGGAGGTAGTATGTCACCATGGGGGTGGGCTTTGAGGTTTTCTTTGCTGACTGAGACACTGAGTTTTCTCAGTGTCTCAGTCAGCTTCCTGTTGCCTACAAGATGTGGGACTCTCAGCTACTGTTCCAGGGCCACATCTGCCTGTAGGCTGCTGTGATCCCCACTATGGTGATAATGAACTAAACTCTGAAACTGTAAGCGAGCCACCCTAACTAAATATTTTCTTTTTAAGAGTTGGCATGGGGGGAATGGGATGGATGGGATAAAGGAAGTGTGGATATGGGAGCAGGGAAGTATATATCCTAATTAAGGGAGCCATCTTAGGGTTGGGCAAGAGACTTGACTCTAGAGGGGCTCTCAGGTGTCCAGGGAGATGTCCCCAGCTAGTTCCTTGGGCAGCTGAGGAGAGGGAACCTGAAATGGCCCTATCCTATAGCCATACTGATGAATATCTTGCATATCACCATAGAACCTTCATCTGGCGATGGATGGAGATAGAGACAGAGACCCACACTGGAGCACCGGACTGAGCTCCTAAGGTCCAAATGAGGAGCAGAAGGAGGGAGAACATGAGCAAGGAAGTCAGGACCGTGAGGGGTGCACCCACCCACTGAGACAGTGGGGCTGATCTAAGGGGAGCTCACCAAGGCCAGCTGGACTGGGACTGAAAAAACATGGAATAAAACCAGACTCTCTGAACGTGGTGGACAATGAGGGCTGATGAGAAGCCAAGGACAATGGCACTGGGTTTTGATCCTACTGCATGTACTAGCTCTGTGGGAGCCTGGCCTATTTGGATGCTCACATTCCTAAACCTGGATAAAGGGGGGAAGACCTTGGACTTCCCACAGGGCAGGGAACCCTGACTGCTCTTCGGACTGGAGAGGGAGGGGGAGAGGAAGAGGGAGGGAAATGGGAGGAGGGGAGGAGGCGGAAATTTTATCAATAAAAAAAAAAAAAAAAGTTGACATGGTCATGATGTCTCTTTACAGCAATAAAAAACCCTAACTAAGACACTTGCCTACTATGGGATCAGCACCAGCATGAGCCATAGGAAAGACAAGAGCCCAGGAGTTGGATGACCCTGCTCCCATGCGCATTTAACTGACAATATCCAATGTTTTTCCTATTATAATTTTATCAGTGTTTTTACTTTATGGTACTTTTTGAATTGTCTTTATTTTTCATTCCCTTAATAATTTTTTCCTTACTAAGCAATCTTTTTCTTTCTCTTTTTTTCTTCATTCTTTCTTCCTTTTTCCTTTCCTCCTCCTCTCCCTTCCCCTATTACTCTCCCTCTTCCTTCCTTCCTTCTCCCTGAGCTTTGTCATTTTCTTTCTACTATGTTTTGAGTACTTTCCCTCCATCTAGTAAAGGTTTGTCTGTCTGTCTGTCTACCTGTCTGCTCCCTTAGTTATGCCTGATTCTTTAAAAACTCATATCTTATTTTTAATCCCCTCCTTACATTTATCTAATTTTGCTCACAAACTTTCCCATTATTAGAAAATTCTTTCCCCCCCCCTAAAATTCCTTGCCCTATTTCCTTCCACAGCATTCTCCATCCCTTCTTCCTTTTTTCCACTTATTAAAACCTCACTGTCATCAAAGGCCCTTACTGGCTCTCATTGGTCCTTTAGTTCCTCTTCCCATGTCCCCTTCCTTATCTTGTCCATGGAATGTTTCCATGTTTACTCTAACTAATTGGTAACTTCATGGCATGCTCTGCGTCACTGCTTCTATTTTATTACTTGTAATTATTGGTGCTTTAACCATTTTGGAGTGTGTTTCTATAGCTGGTATAGGTTGATGTGATTACAATTATATTGTTGTTTTTTTTTTTTCTCAGCAATGTATATAACCCGAGATTGAGCCCCCAAAGTGGGCTGAGCAATAACAAATTCCCAAATAAAACTAGAAGTGATCACCAAGCCAGCATTTGCACAGACTGTATTACAGAAGCACCAGGAATACGAAAAGAAGACAGAATGACTCCCGTATAATATCCTAACTCTTCCGAATTACCAAATTCAGAGACACTAAAACGGGCAAAATGCCAGGCAAAGATTTCAAAAGTTTATTAATGAAAATGATCACTGACTTCAAAAAGGATACAAACAAGATGAAGTTGTTATAGACACAGAAACAAAGGTCAGCAACATCACAAGGTGGGGACAGCAAACCGAGTGAGAAAGTCAACAATATAGATAAAAAGGTGAGCGTTTGGGAGAAAGGTTCAGCGGGAAGGTGTGATTTTTGAGAAGCAAACATAAAAATATTGGCAACGACGCAAAATCACTTTTTTTAATTGGAAAGCCTCATCAGTGGACTCAACCAGGAAGAAGAAAGAAAGTTGGGACTTGCAGACGAGGTCAAGGAAATACTACATTCAAATGTCAATAAAGCAAAACAGACAAGCATGACTACAAGATCCAGTAGTAACTCTGGAATACCATCAAGAGACCAACCTAAGAATCCACAGGATGGAGGAAAGAGCTAGGATTAAAAACTAAAGACAGAAATCTATCCAATGAAATTATAGCAAAAATGTCCCAAATCATGTAAGAAATAGATATCCAAATGCAAGCAGCATTAGCAACTCAAGCTGGCACAATTGGTGGCAAACCTCTCTACAACATGTCCAGGTCAAGATTTCAAAAACAAAGCTGGAGAGGTGGTACTTTCTGCTCTTGGGGAGACCTTAGTTCGATTCCCATCAGGTGGCACACAGCTGCACATACCTGCGGCTCAAGGGATCCAGTGTCTCCAGAGACATGCACATGATTTTTTAAAAATGTTATCAAAAACACAAAGCAAAGAAATAATATTAAAAATCATAAAAGGAAAAACTGCCAATCACTCACAAAGGCAAACACGAAACGGACATCAGACCTCTTTTGAGCACTATAGAAGATGCTTATACTCTACAACGTGGTGAAATAAGATTGTCTCATTCATGAGACAGAAAAAATAAGCTTCATGAGAGGAACAGATGAACAATGGGCCAACATAGTAAAGCGTCAACTCTCTGCCATGGATAGGAGATAAAGAGCAAACAGAGAAGCAACTGACGGCGGAGACTACGGGAATCTGTACGCATCTGTCATAACAGTTTAAATGCAAATTGTCTCAATTCACCAAAAAAGCCAACTGTATCTAAAAGCTATATCTATCTGCTGTCTCTGAGAGTCACATTTTGTTAGTGAAGACATCCACAGACTGAGTCAAAGGATGAAGAACAATCTAGCAAGTGAATGGAGGCTGAAGGTAACGTAGCATAGGCATTCTGATACCTGCTAATGTAGCTTTCAAAATCAGACAACATAACAAATGTGCTGCAAACTAACAAAGGGATCAGCCCATCAAAAAGACTGAGCAATCGTAAAAACATGTGCACCAAATGTTGGAACACCCAATTTAATAAAATATATAAAAAGGCTGACAAGTCCTGCTAAAATAATAGACGATTTTAATGCTCTTATCTTTAGATAGGCCATCCAAACTTGAATTCATGAGATAAACTTCAGAGTTATATACTATATCATACACTGAACATACTTAATAGATATATCTAAAAACACACACATGTATGTCAACAGTCCGTGCTTCAAGGAGAAATTAAGTATATACTCTTTCAGCAGTCTATAGAACATTCTCTGTCACATTCTATGACCATATTCTATGTCACATAGCAAGTATTAACAAACACAAAAGAATCAAACTCATTTCTTCTATCTTATCAGATCACAGTTGTCTAAAACTTGAAATCAATAGATAAACAACAGAAATTACTCAAATATTTGGAGATGGAACCACACATTCTTGAATGGCAATGGCTCAATCAAGAAATCAGGAAGAAGGCAGGTGATGGTGGCGCACGCCTTTAATCCCAGCACTCAGGAGGCAAAGGCAGGTGGATGTCTGTGAGTTTGAGGTCAGCCTGGTTTACAAGAGCTAGCTAGTTCTAGGATAGGCTCCAAAGCTACAGAGGAACCCTGTCTGAAAACTCAAAAAACAAAACAAAAAATTAGGAAGAAAGCTTTTTAAAAATATCCCTGGAATCAAATGAAAGTGCAACTTACCAGAACCTCTGAGATTTGGCCAAGGTGATTCTAAGAAGAAGGTAATAACTGAGAGTGGTTGCATTGAGAAAAATGTTCAGCATGACCTCAGATAAATAGCCTAACAATGCACTTCAAAGGCTTCCACTCAGCCTTCCACTTTTTCTTGCTGGGGCACAGCACAAAGCCTGGGTGTCCAGCCAAACAAGCTTTGGAGGAGGAAGGAGCCCCGTCCTCGCCAGCTTCCTCAGGTCGAGTAGCTACTCTGGGCAGCCCATTCCAGGTTCTTGTCATGTAAGGAAATCACCCACTTTCCCTGTTAACACCCAAGAAGTCACATCCCTCTTCCAAGAGTTGAACCCAGGCTTGCCCTTTCTCTCCGATCAGAAATGAGAAGCACCTCCTCTAAGTCTATGTAAGCCCGCTCCAGGTAGGAATGAGGGGTGGGGAGGAAAGAAGTCACTAAAGGGGATAAAGCATTCCTGACAGAACATTACGTAATGCTTACAGGTTGATTATTTGGGGAAAATATTAGGAAGTTCAACAGATTTGCTATAACATTTTCCCCTGTAAGACCCCACCTGCTGTTTTATTTTTAACGCCTCCTTTGGGTGAAATCACTGATCGTGTTTTTTTCTCTCTTCGTTATTCTCTCCTTAAGGATCAACTAATAGGAAGCTTTTGAATAATCTTCCACTAGAATTTTTCTAGTTAGTTTTAATTAGCTGTTCTGGCTCTGAAACTAAACTCTATCTAATGTGACTTCTAGACTCTTCCAGACATGATGGAGGTGGTCTTTTTTTCTATGTGTTGCTTTCATTGGTTAATTAATAAAGAAACTGCTTGGCCCCCTGATAGGGTAGAATTTAGATAGGCGGAGTAAACAAAACAAAATGCTGAGAGAAAGAAGCTAAATCAGGGAGTTGCCATAATTCTCTCACTCCAGACAGATGCAGGTTAAGATCTTTCCTGGTAAGCCACCTCATGGGCTACACAGATTATTAGAAATGGGTTAGATCAATATGTAAGAGCTAGCCAATAAGAGGCTGGAACTAATGGGCCAGGCAGTGTTTAAAAGAATACAGTTTCCGGTAATTATTTTGGGGCGTAAGCTAGCCATGCGGGTGGCCGGGTGCCGGGGACGCAGCCCACCGTTCTTCAACACAGACAGGGTCAAGCTTGAGATATTCTGTACTTTGTTCTTAGAGTTGGGAAAGAAAGTTTAAGGCACCAAAAGATAGAGCCCAATCAAGCATCAAACTCTACCACGCAACACCCACTCCACAGCCACAGCCACAACTTCCCAAGTATGGAGATTATGGACATGTGACACCATGCCTGGCTAAGTCAAAGGCTTTTTTACTCTTAAGTCATAGCTGTGGCAGGAGGACGCCTTTATGTCCCTTCTAAGGAGTATAATTGGAATGGCAGTTCCGAAAATGCTAAAGACATCAACTTGTTCTTTCAGATACTTGGGGTGTCCTGGTTAGTACAGCTGCAGAGTTAATCTTACACTCGGCACAGAAGTATGGAAGTCAAGCTCAATATTTTTAGCACTTCTCAGAGAGTTTAACTTGACTGAACTGCCTCGCAAAGTTGATGTGTCAAACTGCCATCTGTTCCTTCCACACTCACGTTCACACATCCAAGGAAGAAACACCACTCTCTCGGTTTAATTGTCTCGTAATTAAGAACTGAGTTGGTGGGTGACCCGGAGTTACCGGAGCAACTGCCTTTTTACCACAGATCGTCACCTTTGAGTGCGAGGCTTTAATTTTTAACTTGGTTACGGCGGGCGGGGGAGGGGGACGGGGTGCACTCTAAAATAAGCATATTAACTGAAAACTCAAACTTTAAAAAATTAAAAAAACCTTGCCTGGTATTTATTCAAAATCTAGAAACTCATAAATAACTAGGAGATGAAGTTCGGGATGGATGAATTGCTGCAGGGTGTGGGAAATTTATGCCCTCGGGCGTCTCTGGCTCACAGACACGTAAATTGCATACATCTTTTAAATACAAATGACTGTGCCAGCCAACTGCCCTACCCCCACCCATGCTACCCTTTCCTCTCTGCTGTCAAAACTGGAGCTCTTTCCCATTCCCTCGGCTACTGTCTTTGGCTACCAGGGAGAAATCTACAAGCCAGTAACAAAGGGAAGTGTCCTTTCTCACTTCCTGTGTGGCCCATGGGGGGGGAACCCAGCTGGGGGAGCCATCTTATCATGGCACACAATGCCCTCCCAAATTGGCTATTTCAGTGTCCTTTTTGTTATATTGTTTAAAATGTTGACTAATTTTTGGGAGGCGTCCTACCCACTCCATCTTGAGCATTAGGCCAGTGTGGGTTTGGCTCTTCCCCAAGCTTCCCGGCTGAGCATTCTTCCCTTGTACTTTTTCCCAATTTAACATCTTCTGTCATACAGACTGAGCAACCTCAGAGGAGAAACTGTCAGAGCCTAAGCACCCCAAAGTGTCTGGCACCAAATTGGCTTAAAAAAAAATAGTAACCCCCTACAAACAAATCCTATATTTTTGATAAATGACCATTCAGTTCTCTTCATCCTAAAGACCTGTTCGAGCCCTCCCCTCACTCTCCTCCTCAAGAGCTATTAACATGGTAAGGAAAGAGGCTTGAGTTTGTTCCGTTTCTCTAAACGAAACCGCCTAGGTCATCCTGCCATTCTGAGATCCAGTTACCAACTATGTGACTGTGTAAGAGATGCCGGGTGCCACTGCAGAGTCCCAGACTCTTGTTAAATAGGTCGAGCATCTTACAACAACATGGAGGCCTGGATTTAGGGAAGAAGGACCAGCATTTCGCCAGCCTCTGCTCCATCCATTACAAACAGCTGCAGTTACCGCTGCACTCATTTACGCAGTTATGTTCTGAGCTCGTGGTGTTCTCCATAAATTAGATCTCATAACACACCTTCTTTCCCCAGTTAATGTTACCAGGAATTAAAAATAGCTGTGATTGGCCAGGCATGGCGGTGCGTGCCCGTAATATCAGCTACAAGGGAGATTGAGGCGGTAAGATAACTTCAAGGCCAAATTGGGCTAAACTATGAGACCCTCAAAACAGACAAAGTGTGAACAGAGTAGGTACCTAAGGGAATGTGTACATCATTAGTGAAAACACTAAAATTGGTGACTAGGCTCCTATAATATACAGCATGTTTTGTTCTGAAGAACAATGTCCTAAAATAAAAAACACATTTGGGTGAAAATAAGCAGAGTTTCTTCTATGCTTTATCACTATTGAGAAAATGTAGAAAATAATTTAACAGGTGTTTTTAATCAGCCAGATGTGTGTTCCAATGCCTGTTACATAGACCAACATATATCGTAAGGAATGCTTGAAATGTTTTTCTTCTTCATTTTGGTCCCTAATTAGTGCTTGTTTCAGGTACTGGGAAGAGCAGAAGAAAGGAGGAGAAGTGAATGCAAGGACCACTGGTGCAATCCCTCTAGGACAAATGGATATAAGCACGGCTTCAGATCCTCGTTTTTATCCAAGTTGCACCTGTAAGCCCCACCTAGAAGAAAATGGCAGCATCACCAGAAGCTGATTCGGCCAAGTAGGGGCTCCAGGTAGCTTCACAAGACAGTGGTCCTTTCCTAAGTGGAAGAAGAGAGAAATTGAGATCAAAAAATGGTACAACAGTACACAGGAAAGTACAGGGACTTTGTCACCAATCAGTGGGAGTTGACTCAACAGCTCAGAAAACAGTCCCTCTCAGAAACCTGGGCTGGTAGGTTTGACAACCCACAACACCCCTAAATCTCAGACCATCAGCCCCCCAAAATAAAAGCCCAAATCTGTCATCCTCCCTGAGGATGTGGGTCAAGCTGACTTGGACAGGCTCAGGAATGAGGCAGTTCCCTTGCCCGGTCCACATTGGGTTGCTCTAACAGAATTCTCAAGACTAGGTAACTTGTGAGTAATAAAAGTTATTCAACACATAGCCCTGGAGGCTGGAAAGTCTAATCCTGGGGGGGGATCTACATCTGTTGGAAGTCCTTCTAGCTAGGTACTAACATGTCAGATTATCACTTGGAGAAGTCAAGAAAGTTAGGGCTATAAGTAGTCCACTCCACAGCACTGATAACAGCATGAATGTACTTCTAAAGCGAGAGCCCTCAGGCCCTAACACCTATTAAAGGTTCCATCTCTTAACCCTGCTGCACTGGAGATTAAGTTCCAGCACTTGAACTTTGGGGTACACATTCAAATCATTACAACCCCTTTTCCTACTCCTTGGCTGGCAAGGAAGCTAGAGGGAGGGTGAAAATTAAAGTTAATAAGGTTCCTTGGGGCCGACAAACATGGCTGGTATCAGCCTTTAGGCAAAATATTCTTCTGTTTTATGAGGATGTCCAAGGTAAGCACCAACTAATGGCTTACAAATGAGTATTTTGATTATATAACTGAACCTGTCCATAGCCAACAAGAGCATAGGAGCCTGGGGTCTTTTGGCAGGGAGTTTTGAGCTGTTGGTATCATGGCCTGTTTTCCTGCATGCTTGCTTTCACTGGAAAACAAAAGCTCTAGCAGACGATTTGTTTTGGTTTGGTTTTTCAAGACATGGTTTCTCTGGGTAGCCCTGTCTAGGAATTCACACTGTAAGACCTGGCTGGCTTGAACTCAGAGATCCACTTACCTGTGTCTCCTGAGTGCTGAGTGGAAAGGTGCGCACCACCACCACCTAGATACAAGCAGACAATTTTTAAATTCACATTTTTAAGAATATATAAAACACTGCAGATATGAGCAAATCCTCTAAGCCTGGTTCACTACGTATCCTCATCATTCAAAAGGAGGACAAGACCAAAACTCGCCATTGTCCTGAATGTGATAGTTCTCACCCGTGGCATGAGCGTAAATATCCAAGACAGGGGCATGCCCGTCAATGATATATAATTTTGTTTCCCGTACTTCCAAACCTTATGTAAGTGAAGCGATGAATTTGAACCTCTGTCACAGTTTGCTCACCATTGCCCTCAAGATATTTTCAGGTTCACATGATATTATTATCACTATTAATAATATTATTATTATTATTTTATGAAATGGGCTTGCCTCAAGTTCCTGGGATCCTGAACTGTCGGGATTTGGTTAATTCACTTTTTTAGCTGCAGTGTTCAGTTATGTGAGTATATATTACTTTCACGGTAGAGTTGTATTGCTAATACTGTTCATTATAGTATTTATTATAGCATCCTATTATGTAATGTATTAATTTATTTCTTAATTCATCTAAGGAGTTCAGGAGGAGGAGGAGAATGTGAGCCTTCATAACTCTAAAGATGCCTTTGATAATATCTAATAAACTGATAGAGCATCTTATATCCTGTTGGCAGAGACTGAGAGCCCGTGACATTGCACACTCTTCGAGCTATGGTACTGTCTGACTCTAATTGTTGCCCATACCAAGTTGGTGGTGATAAGCAATCTTAACTTATGATATATATGTGTACCAAGATTCAAATCTATTTTCAAGTCAATGGTTCTGAAAAAAAATAGTGTCCCAGGCCCCCCTGAAATTTCTTCAGGTCATTTGTGAACAAAATATGCCAAGAAATTGTTTATCTTTTACTCTTATTCTTCTGTAAGTACATGGTAGAATTTTCCAGAACCTCCCTGGCCTGTGGGACCGTGTCAGAACACAGAAAATGCAAGTACAACACCCAGGTGCATTCTCTTAAAACAGCCATTAAGGAGATTTACGGATATGTAGAGCAAGGCACTCAATTCATATTAGAAAACAATGAACTACATTTTAAGATGTGTTAACACATAACGAGTTTATTGCTATCTTTGCAAGGATTTAGAAATGTTTTAAATATTCCAGCTTTTATTTCCAACGTGGTAAGCACCGCTAGCTATGGCAGGCACATAGACAATGCCCCTTGAGGCACCTAGGAGCATTTAAGAGTATCAGGAGGCTCTCTTTCTGCAAACATTGGCAGCCAGGTTGCACTGACTCATCGTTCCCGCTTGAACTGATACTGGAGGCACTCAGAATGCAGTCTGTGCGTGGGGCACAGGTCTGAGTGCTTGAGGAACTCCTCCCCATTCATCTTCAATCCTGGAAAGTAAATACTGAGATGGGTCTATTCACAGGAGGACGAGCTGGGGTTGGGTAAGCTGAGTAGAGTGTCGTGGCTGCACAGTCAGCAAGAGAAGTCACCACAGCCATGTATTCCCCATCCTTCCACAGATCTACGCTCATTGTCTGAGGTCAGCCAACTTCAAAGCATGCACTTAGTTTCCAATCATTCTTCCCAAGGCAGCTAAAAGGACTCATGAGCTCCTGAAGCTGCAGTTGCTCATCAACCAGAAGAGCTGACAGCCAAGCAGATGAGCAGGAAGCAGATCCGTCCATGGGATAGGACCAAGGGCAAAATAACTGCTAGAAGGAATGATTGCTGAGAGCTTAGAATAGGCCGGAGAATTCCTTTTCTCTGGGATCAAGCCCATGGGTGAAATAGTAAACTCTGGCATTAGGAATTATATCTACATCTTAGTCTCCTTCAGAAAATACAAAGAGTGTACCTAGAAGGCTGTTATGGGTTAATTAGAATCGTTTATTGGGTGCTTACTTCATAAAAGGCACTGTTAATTTACTTTGTCACTTAAACCTCGTATGAACCCTTGTCACACAAGGGGAAACTGAGGCGCAGAAAGTATATCCTATACATATCATCAGCATATGTAAAAGCTACTTAACATGCTCCTAGGGGCCAAGAGGTAAACTGTTATCTGTTAATTTTTCCTGTTGTTGCTATAACAAATAGCAAAAACTTAGACATTTACAACAATTAGCTTTTGTTACAGATTTATCATCTTATACTTCTGTAGGCCAGAAGTGGAAAGATTTCACTTGTCTGAAGTCAAGGCTGCTGGCAGGAACATTCTTGTTGAAATAGGAGCGGCGGGGCTGCGTCCCCCGCACCCCAGCCACCTGCTAGCTTATGCCTGAAATAACAACACACAAACTGTATTCATTTAAAGACTGCTTGGTCCATTTCTATCTAGCCTCTTCTAGGCTAATTCTCGCACCTGGATTAGCCCATTTCTAATAATGCATGTAAGCACCCCAAGGTGCGCTTACCGGGAAGATTCTAACCTATGTCCATCTTGGGTCGGAGCTTCATCGCGTGTGCCTCAGAGAGCAGAGCTATCTGGAGAGCGGAGCCTGGCGTCTCTGCTCCAGAGCAGACCTGTCGAGTCTGAGCTCACTTCCTCTTCCTCCCAGCATCCTATTCTGTTTACTCCTCCCACCTATGTTTTAACCTATCAGGACCAGCCAAGCAGTTTCTTTATTGCTTAACCAATGAAATCAACAGATTGATATATGACACTCCCACATCACATTCTCTCCTTGGAGACTCTGGAGGACAATTGGTCAGAGCTTGTCCATTTTCTGGAAACTTGACCCCTGACTTTTACAGTTTCAAAGTCAGCAAGCACAGCCTTATCTCACTGACCTCTGTCTCTTGCCTGTCTTCCTCATCCCATGGCTGTTGCCTCCCTCTTGTAAAGACCCTGGTGATTACTTTGGGCCCATGAGACAACCTAAGACACAATCCCCCTAGATTCTTGATTTGAACCAGGTCCGAAGTCCTCTTTACTTTGTTAGGCACCGTCGTTGTGGAGATTTGAATGTAGGCATCCTTTGGATGAAGGATTACCATTGTTCAGTCATCTAACTCCAATTTATCCAATCACTGGACAAAGACATACTGAGAGCCCACTATGAGATGTTTTTTAGGCACGAGAGACAGTGATAGGCAAGCTCTGAAGACCATACAGGAGTTAACCAGGTGAAATGGGACAAGGGAATAGTAGCTCTAGCAGAAAGACCACGAGGGAGACAGAGAGCAGGAAGCAGGCCCTTCTAGAGAGTCTATATCATCAGTTCTCAATGTGTGGGTGATGATCCCCTTGGGAGTCAAATGACCCTTTCACAGGGGTCATATATCAGATACCCTGCATATCAGACATTTGCATTATAATTTGTAACAGTAGCAAGATTAAAGTTATGAAGTAGCAACAAAAAAAAATTATGTGGGGGTCACCACAACATGAAGAACTGTACTAAAGGGTCTGGTCACAGCTTTAGGAAGGTTGAGAACCACTGGTCTATATGATCTGCCCAGTCTTATCTGTGAAGTAATAGATCTCAACCCTGGCCGTTCATCAGAATCACCTAGAGAGGCCGAAACTAATATTGTTGCTGGTGAGATTTGCAAGACCTCCTCTACCTGTTCCTGTCCACAAAGTCCTAACATCAGAGGTGGGACTTGGGCTTCAGGCAATTTCAACATGCATGCTGCTGGGAGATTAAGACAATGAGGTGTAAGGACACAGGTGTCTAGACATGGAACTAAAAAAGAGCCAGATCGTAACGGACTTCGTAACCCAAGAGCATGCGTTTTATGTGGAGGGCTTAAAGAGGTGTGATCAGATTTTTCCTTTACAATGATTTCCTAGCTACACAATGGAGCGGAATGAAGGAGCTAAAAATGATAGAGCCTGAGCTTGGCACAGGTCTATGGAGACATTGAAATCAAATGATAGGAAGACAGGATGGCTTGTGGGATGCCTCAAATCACTAGCAGCACCTCCCGTATTAGTTAGGGTTCTTTGAAAGAATAGAACTGATAGAACTAGTGTGTGTGTGTGTGTGTCTTACATAGAGCGGCTTTCAGGCCGTGGTTCAAGAGTCCAGCAGCAGCTATCTCCTGAACAGAAAGCCAAGAATCCGGTGGTAGTTCAGTCCCTGTGTCTGTGTATCTCAGCAGTCCCAGTCTGGTGCTGGTCTTCAGTCTGGGCTGTCATCCCAAAGAAGTAGATTCTATTACCATGAGAGAAATGTCTCGGCAATGGGGTAGATGAATTTGCCAGTGAGAATGAGGGCAAGCAGGCAGAAGTCAAAAGCTTGTTTCTTCCTTGGCCTTTACGTGGGCTGACCCCAGGAGGTATGGCTCAGACTTAGGGTGGATCTTCCCACCACAAATGATTCCTGTCAGATGTGTCCAGCTGCCTGGGTTTTGGTCGATTCCAGATGTAGGCTAGTTGGCAACCAGATTAACCATCTTACCGCCTAACTAGATTTCCCAGTACACATTTTCCAGTTAACCTAACCTATCACGGCCACATTAACCTCCCACCACAGCCGCTTACCATGAGTGCCAAGCGGCCTATGATTAAATGCGTTTGCTCGGGGCCAAACACCCTGGTTTTAAACCCCACCTCCCCACTTTGCTGTGTGCCATTCCCACAGCTGTAAAACAGTGATATAGTCACGTCTGTTGCTTGATAAAACAAATGTGGTGGTTTGAAAGAAAATGGTTCCCAAAGGAAGTGTCACTACTAGGAGGTGTGGCTTGGTTGGAGGAAGTGTGTCACTGTGGGGATGGGTTTTGAGGTTTCCTTTGCTCAAACTATGCTCAGTGTGGTAGACAGTTCACTTCCTGTTGCCTGCGGATTGAGATGTAGAACTCTCAGCTCCTTCTCCAGCACCGTGTCTGCCTGTGTGCCACCATGTCCTGCCATGATTTCAATGGAATAAACTTCTGACACCTCTCTAACTAGACGTTTTAACAAGTCACTCCAACTATACATTTTCCTTTAGAAGAGTTGCCATGCTGGGCGATGGTGGCGCACGCCTTTAATCCCAGCACTTGGGAGGCAGAGGCAGGCAGATCTCTGTGAGTTTGAGACCAGCCTGGTCTACAGAGCTAGTTCCAGGACAGGCTCCAAAGCCACAGAGAAACCCTGTCTCGAAAAACCAAAAAAAAAAAAAAAAGAGTTGCCATGGTTATGGCATCTCTTTACAACAATTGAAACCTAAGACAACAACCTAGGGCAGAAAGTGGTTTGTTTCATCTTACAGTTCCAAGTTACCGTCTGCCATTGTGGAGAAGGCAGGAACTTCACACAGCCACATGCTATCCACAGTCATGAGCATGAAGACTTAGTGCATGTGTGCCCACTTGCTTATTTGTTTGTGCTTGGCTCCATTTCTCCATTCCTACACAACGTAAGATTCTCTGCCTAGGGGATGGTGTCGCCTATACTGGGCTGAGTATTAGACAGTTCCCCGTAGACACACCCACAGACCAATCTTCCCTGAGACTCGCTGACTCTATGTTGAGCCACGCTGACAGTGAAGACTAACCATCTAGAGTGTGTTTCCAGCACAGGGGTACTGTGAGGGAGTGGACCTAGGAGAAGCTCTGTCATCACCTGTGTAGGGTAAACATTCTTCTACGTTCATTACAGCCTTACCATTCTTCCAGAGAGCCACCTTCAAAAAGGCTTGAGGAGATGGCACCATTGGTAAAGGTGTTTGATGCATGAGCATGAACAACTGGTTTTGAACCCCAGAGCCCGTGTAACTGAGCGCAGCAGCCTACAGCTCTAATCCCAGCGTTGGGGAGACGGGAGAAGGAGGGTCCTCAGGATTCTCTACCAGCCAGCGTAGCCAAATGGAGACATGCCAGTCTCAGTGAGGAGAACCCATATCTAAAAATGAGATGGCGTGTGACTAAAGAAAATACCCAACATAACCACACTGACCTCTGACCTCTGACACACACACATACATGCACAGGTGCACACGCGTGTACATCCCATATACAAAAATAAAAAAGAAACTTTAAAAAGCAAAACAAAAAAAATTCTAACTTCTGGATTCCAGGGCTGCATTTTCCACATTTCCCACATCTTCAAACTGTGTCCACAAGCATAGCAGCTACAGTCCCTTTGCATCTGGCCATGTTGTTCCCCTTCCCTGGTCCTCATTCCTCTGAACATCCATCACCATTCCTAGAGAAAATGACATCAAGTGCAGTGGCTGGTGACCCTGCAGTCACCTCCCTCCAGCGGGACAGCTGTCCTTCCTACCAGGAGGTCTTTGCTAATAACCCACAGCCACCCACGCACTGCTGCCTAAATGCTCCGTGCTCACCGGCTCAGGCCCTAAACCTGCCATTTCTGTACTTTGTGGGCACCACAGCTACCCCCAGAAGCTGATAAATAAAAAATGACTTTGGTATGAGTTGTTTTCGTTGAGACCATCAGCTATGAAATAGTTTTAAGGCTTCTTTGGATCATTAACCCAAACCAAGGTTGTATATTACAAAAGGATAGATACCAAAATATCTGAAGTAATTGGCCCGGATATGTTGCAAGAGCTGTTCTGAAAGCAAAAACAAAGCACCACTCAAAACCGGACTTCATGGAAACATGTGTGCCCTTTGCCTTACATCCTGTGGTTCTCAGGCTTCCTGGGGCATGACTGAGGCATGACTGAGGCATGACTGACCTCGCACACGCTATGCAGTACTGGAGGGTCCCCACTGGATACATCGCATGTTCTCCTAACATCCTGTGGTTCTCAGGCTTCCTGGGGCATGACTGAGGCATGACTGAGGCATGACTGCCAATGCACACGCTATGCAGTACTGAGGGTCCCCACTGGATACATCACGTGTTCTCCTGACCGTGAGGTGTAGATCACTTAGGGTTCTCCTGACTTTGCAGACGGATTAGAGCCGCATTAAAAAGCCAAGCTGCCGGCAGTGAGGCTTTCCACACCTGTAAGTCATTAGTGATTTTTCTTGGTGGGAAACATGTCTCAGAGCCAGAAATTCGGAAACTAAAAAGGGTTCTTTCCTTCATTTTTCACTGACTCTTTTTTCAGTTGGTATACAAAACAATGTATTTCATTACAGCGTTGTATGTCATTGTACACTGTATATCACTGAACTTTACCCTGCATTCTCACCCCTCTGGCTTTAGGCCCCTCCCTCCCCTCATACCCTCACTTCTATTTTCACGTCAAAGGGATTTTTTAAATAAAAAGATATAGTTTGCATTTTACTTATTTATGCTGAACCCAAGCCTCTCACATGCTAGGCAAGGAAACTGCCACCGAGCTTGTGTTTTAAATCAAGACTAGGTAGGCATCTAATTTGCTTTGCATTGAAAAATAAGAGACTCTCTGTACAATACACCTCTGTTAGCTCCGGTCACCCCACACACGGGGCTGAGTTCAGTAGAGTCCGTTAGGAGATGGGGGTGCTTCTCTCTGTGTTCTTGGGAAGGGTGAGGGAGAAGGAATGTATCTAAGTGACTTCAGATCACAGGCCAGCGATGTGCCAACAGTGACCAGAAGTCTCTCGCTCCTTATTGGTTTCCTGAACCCCTGCATCTCACTGAGCTGGGTAGCCTGTTCCATATACGTTTACAAATTAATCTGAGACAAGACCCCATCTTCAGCCCTGGAGGTTAGTCAGCAAGCAGTCTCCTCGGAACTGGACTGGCCCTGACTCCCCTGGCTGAATGACAGGAACCAGCAGCTGTCAGTGTACCAATGCAAGGGTACCAATGCGGCTACAGGGGTCTTTTCCCTTCCTGATCTGTAGGACCAGATTTCTGACTCAGTTTCCCAGACTCCCAACTCTGAGAAGAAATATTTCCTGTTTGCTTAAACGAACCATTTAATCATTAGCATCTTTCCTCACGCTGGCTCTTACTCCCCGGGCCCATAGGTGTTAGGTTAATGTCTAAATGCGGATGGTTTTGTTATCTGAATTGGCCTGACTGGTGAAAGCTTTGATCCTTTGTCAACACGTCAGACTTCAAAGTGGCAAGCCAAGTCTATCTGAATCAGAAACTGTGGGAAAGGAATTGTACCCCAAAAGAGGAACTGTAGCTCACAGAGATCCAATTATATCCTGAAGTCCCCAGTGTGAGCAGAGCCAGGAAGAAATCAGAAGCCATTCACCTCTTTTATATTCTAATTCGTCACTGGGAAGATCTACACGCCTGTTTGATTCCCTTTTCTCCACCACAGCCTACTTACTCCGTTTTCCCTGAGCCGTGTCGTTTTCTTTGATCCTTCAAAAACGCAACGCTAGGCCACAAACTCAGATACGTGAATTAGGCAACCGAGCATGTGGCCTGACAGACGCCGCTGAGGCAGCAGCGCGGACACAGCCTCTCCGTAGGGCTGGAAGATTAAAGGAACCTTCCCTGTCCAAGGAGACAGCCGCGCTCAGTTCCTATCCGCTGCTTCTCAGCAAAAACGTGGGCCCTGCTTTGCCTCATCATAATCTAGATTTTTCTCGTGAAATCTCAGAATGTCGCTCCCACAATTCTAGTCTACTTGACAATAGCCAGTCTTAAAAACTGGAAAGGGGAGGATTGAGCAACTAGCCAAAGCAAGCTTTGCTAAGACCTGCTGGTGCTGACAGCCACGGGACCTGGAACTACAGGCAGCTCCTCGTGGCTTCGAGACCCCAGTTCTACGCTGTCAATCTTGTTCTCCTGGAGGAGAATCTCGAGTTCTAGAAAGGAATGTATTACCAACAAGCTTTTTTATGGCGAATGTTTGAGACCTTATGCAGAGAATCCAAATTGGCTGACTAGATTTTTCTCAACTTGACACAAGCTGGGATCTTCTGAGGGAAGGGAACCTTGAGGGATCGCTTCCATCAGATTGTTTGTAGGAAAGTCTGTGGGGACATTCACCTGATTAATGGGTGATGTGGGGATGCCTAGCCCGCTAAGCGTGATGCCAACCCTGGCCAGGTGGTCCTGGGAAAGCCATAGAGAGCAAGCCAGTATGGAGTGTTCTTCCATGGCTTCTGCCTCAGTTCAGGCCTCCAGGCTCCTGCCTCAAGTCTCTGCCCTGACTTCTTTCACAATGGACTCTAAGCTGTGAGACAAAATGAACCCTTGACTCCCCAAGCTGCTTTTGGTCATGGTGTTTATTACAGCAAAAGAAAACACACCTGGACAACTAAGCCACTTCTGGGTCATGCATGACACAGGAAAACTGCGAAATAATCAATGTGTTGTTGTTTTTTTTGGTTGGGTTTTCTGGTTGTTTTGTTTGTTTAAGCCGCTGAGTTGTAATCATTTTTGATGCAGCAATAGTAAACCAGTAAGGTTCCTAGGACTTACCCATCCCAGAAAAAGAAATAAATTCCAGAGGTTCCTTCCTCACCTGCCATCACTACCTCCACCCTTAACCGCCCTGATCCATAGATGACAGAGACTGATTTGACCATGGACCCACAATCCCGGAGATTCTTTGCTTTTCTGAGAAACTGCCTAGAGAGACGGTGACTGAATAAAATAACTGACTCAAATGATGAAATTTTAGAAAAACAGAAGCCATCTTCCTGGAGATGAGCCTACTGGCCTCAAACCGCACCTCTGTCTTTGTGTAGGAATGAGGTCTGTCTAGTCGGAGCCTTGCATTTTCAGTCCCGGGGCCACCTGACAACCACACAGATGTCAAGGGAGTCCCTGGTCACCAGGGCAAACACATTTCCATCAGAAGTCCTCTCCAGGAAAATGAGGCCCACAGAGTCCTCCGGACTCAGGCAGTAGGTCCCACGGGAGTTCTACCAGCAGGAACCCACTGTGTCTGTAGCCAGATTTCCAGCAGAAGCAAGTCTCTAAGGCTAATGAAACATATACCACACTAAGTTTTACTGTATTGCCGTGAATAATACAGAGAAAGAGGAGAAGGGAAACAAGGAAGTTTAGTCTCCTAGATACCAGCAAACAAAAAAAGTGGCTTAAGAAAACTATGCTTTTCCCATCTCAAACCCAGAGGCTTTAAGGGTGGCATGATTAATTGAGGGAGGGAAGAACTCAACTAAATTATTAAAATATAAAGTTTGTTAAGGCTAATTTTATTTATTTATTCATTTATTTATTTATTTATCGTTATTAGTTTTTTTCGAGGCAGAGTTTCTCTGTGTAGCCCTAACTGTCCTGGAACTCACTTTGAGGCCAGCCTGTCCTGAAACACACAGAGATCCACCTGCCTCTGTCTCCTAAATGCTGGGATTAAAGGTGCATGCCGCCTCCACCCAGCTTCAAGAATAAACTATTAATATTAACAGAAGGATAACAGCACTGAACATTTGCTGTGTTGAGTTTACCGTGTATCTGACTATGTGCTGGATTTCTCCTGTGTGTTCTCTTGCTCAGCCCTCAATGCTGAAGGAAAGATGTCATTACTCTTCCTGCTTAACAGACAAATGGAAGTTGGTGAGCTGCTCACCAAAGCTTTTTCAACCAGCAATGAGGAAGGGGTAGACAGTCGCAGAGCAGAAGTCTCCACAAGCACATTTAATCCTCTGTATCAGTTTTCTGGAACACTCAAAGGTGACGTCAGTGACAGCAGAAAGAGGAAGAAAGCAAAGGAAGAGAGAGGGTCAGAAGGTGAAAGGGGGAGGGGGAGAAAGGACGATGAAGAGCCAAGTCATGGCCTCTGGGTAAAATTCAATTCCAACAAGTAAAATCAGGATAGCAACAATAAACAGACATTCAAGAGTCCTGATGCCAGGATTTGCAAACTCTAGGCATTAAAAATGGGCACACCAAAGATAATGGATAATGAACCAGAAATCCCTCATACCTGAAGGTGTCCTGTTGAGAAAGTAAGAAGCAATGGAGAACGGTAACTGGCAGTATTTGGTTATCTGTGCTCTACAGGCAAACTAGACAGTCGTTTTCCCTTTGGGGTCTCGTGTCAATAATTGTCACGTGTATTGTTTCATGACCATAGCCAACAGGGTAATGCTGTGTGTGGCACACTGACTGTAAAGCTCCCAGGTGGCTCTAACTGTTCTCTTCCCCACATAAGAGACCTGAAGATGAGAGGGAGGGAGTTGTTCTCGGGCATGCAGAGACAGTGGGAGGCTTACCTGTACCAACTGAGACCACTCTTAAACCTGTTCAGGGTTTGGTGCACAATGTATATGCAGTAGCCCTTACAATCCTATAACAATAAATACTGCTGTTTTCATTTTACAGAAAGAGAAACTGAAGCTCAAGGAGATCAAAAGACGCACAGGGTCACTTGACTGGTAGGGTGAGGGAGTTGAGATATGGAATATGTATAAGTTGATTCTGTGTACACACCCATTTTATTCTGTGCACTTCAAAATATGACTTATACCTTGCAATACCCCTATAGGAATAACACAACTGGCTTCCGTGCATACTAATGCATGGTTTGTTCCATTCACACTGTATATGAGAACTGCCATCAAAAGTAGACCAGTTTTATCTATGATTAATTTAGTGCAGAGATCTGTTGGTTTTCTTTTATTTTTCTTTTATTTTGTCATTGGGGAATTATGAAAAATCACATTAACAGCCAGAAATTAAAGAGCTGATGGTGCTCAGCCCTTCGATAGTTATTATTTTAAGGATTTATTTACTTTTATTTTATGTGCATGTGTATTTTGCTTGCATGTGTGTGTATATATGTGTGCCTAGCGCCCACAGCGGACCAGAACTTGAGTTATAGGTGGTTGTGAGCTTCCATGTGGGTACTGGGAACTAACCCAGGTCCTCTGCAAGAGCAGTCATGGTCTTTCCCACGGAGACATTCTCCAGTCCCATAATTGTTAGTTTTAAAATAATTTCTTGCATTTTTCAATTATCATACAAGGTATTAGATGCCATTGTGGCATTTTAAAATGCTTTAGAAGATTCTAACCATCATCATCATCATCTTCCCAGCTCTCCACTAGCCCTCAACCTCCTTCGTAACACCCCACACACAGTCTCTCTTCTTCTTTCCTGTCCCATGTGTCTTTTGTGCACCGTACTTCTTCGTCGCCCATTTTAACTTCTCTTGGTCTCCTTTCTAGACTGTAAGGTTTTGCCCACATTTACATCCATATATATCCCATACCTTATTTATAAGGTATATATTTTCCTCATACCTTTTTGTGCATTACAGTCTAGGAACTGTAGATGAGAAATACAAGGAGTCTGCAAAAGTTGTTTTGCAGGTTGAGGCCGTAGCTCAGGTGAGGGTGCTCATCTAACATGTCTCAGACCCTGGATTTTATGCTCAGCATAACTCTACCAAAAGTTTTCTGTGCTTATTTTGTTTTTATCTTTTTTAAAAAAGTTATTTCTTGTGTATGTGTGAGTGTGCTGGCATGCGTGCCCGAGTGCAGATGTCTGCACCGCTCAGAAGAGGGTGCTGGGTTCCTGAAGCTGGAGGAGTTACAGGCACATGTGAGCCCCCAGATGTGGGTGCAGAGAACCAAACTTAGGCCCCGTGGAAGAGCCGCGGGTGCTCTTAGCCTGTTTTTATCTTAACTCTGATGTAAATTCATCCACGACTCATGTTTTTATGTTCCATCTTTTTGCACTAGCTTTGCTTCCAATCTCATTTTCTATCGAAAAATGAAGTCCAAGAGAACCTGGTTCAGTGTTTGAGCACTACCTGGAATGCGGGCGGTGTGTGCCAGGTATGCATGTAGCGCACATATACATGCAGGCAAACACTCGTACACAGGAAATAAAGGCAAATGAATGGTTAGAGACTAGATTTCCCACAGAAAGTTATCTTAGCTGTTCTCCAGAGTTCTGACATGCGCCACTTTTCTCATTCCGAACATTTCACAATTCTATTTTCTTTATTTACTCAGAACATTATTTAGGAAACTGATAAGTAAATTCCTAAATGTAAAGTTTTGAGTACCTTTTGGAGGAATGAGTTTTGAGACAGGGTTTCTCTGTGAGACTAGCCTCGAACTCACAGAGATCTGGCTGCCGGGCATTAAAGGCTTGTGCCACCGCTGTCACACTTGGCATTGCTTTTTAATTCATCATGTATGTAATCAAATTAAAATTTATCATTTATTGAAAATTTTTAAAAATTTTGCCAGTTATAAAAAATTTTTAAAAACTTGGTTGGGATTTCTTTTATTTCCTTTTTTGTCATTTTTATGTTACCCTCTAAAGCAAAGGAAAAATTATACAGAGGACTTTTACTCACACTCAAGGATGCATAAACATGAAAATTATACCCCAAAGCTCCTTCAGATTGCAGCATAAGAATCTCCATGGTGAGTCTAGGTTCTCTATTTCCACAGGCCTCTTTCCTTACACTGGCTAAAAAGCTCAGCTCTAAAGCCAAACATGAGTGCCTTTAAACCCTATTCAGGAGGTCTTCTGAGTTCAAGGTCAGTCTGGTCTACAAAGCAAGTTCCAGGACAGCCAAGGCTACACAGAGAAACTTTGTCTTGAAAGACCAGGAGAAGAAGAAAAGGAGGAGGAGGAGAAGCAGAAGGAGAAGAAGAGGAAAAAGAAGAGGAAGAAGCAAAAACAAAGACAAAAGCAATTTGCGGAATTAGAAAAAGACTGAAGTGCGAGCCAGCCAGATGACAGTAAGTGTGAAGATTTATATTTGTGCATATTAAGTAACTGTATCTTACTCAGCTGTCTATCTCGTTACTAAAGAGAATGTACTCACAAATGTGGATGGCTACTTATATCTATAGTTACCTGGGCAACTACAGGCTTCTCTATAGACAAGAGTCTATGTTACAGAAATAAAACCGTATTTCCTCTTCTGAAGTATCATCAGCTTGCGAGAAGATGGCTCGACATTCACATTACTTTCCTGTCTGCTTCCCTTATGGATGTCAGCTGTGTGCCGGGCACTTTGGAGTCACTTACTCATTCATTAATATTCACACGAATTTAATTTGGTGGCCTCTGTCATCCCGAATTCGAGTCAACCTCCGACCCATTCTGAGCCATTCCTTTTCTTTCCTTTTTTTGCTTTGTTTTCAACTTTTGTATTGCACATTATTGAAATTTTTCTATGCTGACATACACTGACACTTGCTATTCTGTTAGAGCCCCGTGTAATATTCAATACAGTGGCGGTTTGTACAGGCCCCTCAAGCAATAGAAATTTGCCTATAAACTCATTTTCTTTGTTTGTACAATGTAGAAATCCTGCAATCATTCAATTTTTAGAACATACTTCCTTTTTATGTATGAATGGCTTTAAAGATATAAAATATCCATACAGAAGTTGTGTTGTTTAACATACTCAGAAATAAGACCTTAGGGCTTGAAAAGCTAATGACTGTAGTAAAAGCCATAGCTAGTCAATAGCTTCTTGTGGACGCTTTCTTCTGTCAAGTCTATGGTCTAACACAAATTTAATTGAATTTTTGTGAACTTATAATTTCCACCTTGGGCTCTCTTCCGGTCGCAGGCTCCGATTACCGTCCAGCCATGGCCAAGTCCAAGAACAACACCACACACAACCAGTCCCGGAAATGGCACAGAAATGGCATCAAGAAACCCCGGTCACAAAGATATGAATCTCTCAAGGGTGTTGACCCCAAGTTCCTGAGGAACATGCGCTTTGCCAAGAAGCACAAGAAAGTCCTGAAGAAGAAGCAGGCAAATAATGCAAAGGCCATGAGTGCACCTGCGGAGGCCATCAAGGCCCTGGTGAAGCCCCAGGTGGTGAAGCCCAAGGTGCCAAAGGGCCCCACCCGCAAACTCACTCGTCTGGCTTTAATTGCTCACCCCAAGCTTGGGAAGCGGATTAGAAGCTACATGGCCAGGGGTCTTAGGCTCCAAAAAACAAAGCCCAAGGTTCAAGCCAAGGTAGAGGCCTCAGCTGCAGCTCAGGCTCCTAAAGGTGCCCAGGCCCCTGTGAAGGCCCCATAAAAAAGGTCGCAGTTTGCCAATGTGAAGATAGATGGACTGGTGTGAACACCTACACAGTATTTGCAGATGTTCAGGACCTTATGCTGTTTTTACAAATAAACTTGAGGCAAGTTCTGTTAAAAAAAAAATAATAATAATTTCCACCTTAGTTCAGGCCCAGTGTTTAGTTTCCCAGTGAGTTGACTGACAGATCAGTAAGTTGTTTCATCTTGTTCAGTATGTGTAGGTATTATTAAGGAAATTCATGACAGCCCGAAATAAAGGATAACAAATATTCATTTGGGGAAAAACTCGCAACAAGGGTAGAGAGCCATAGTCCTCTGCTCTGTGGGTGCTGGAAGCTGCAAACAGAACTCCGTCTACCTCCCAAGAGAGTGAGCATGCTTCCTGTCTGTGTTTATCAGTCCACACAAAGTACATTATCAGACCATACCCTACTGGGCCAGTACCCAAAAGGCTATTGGCTGAATGAACTCCCACAACAAATATGTATTTGAATAATCACGACCACCTCTTCAAGGCAATTTAGAAGCATGTACGTTCGTTTCCAATGTCTGTTGTACCACTTCAGGTGTCAGCAGAGCCACGCAAGAAACAATCAGTTTCTTGCCTTAGTGTCTGCAAGTAGCTACAATTCCTTGAGACCTTTTCTTTCTTCAAAGCCATAGGCCTTTCATCCTTATCATACTCAGTTAGCAGCTTAGCTAATCTCCTTATTGTGCTGCCATCTGACAGGCAACTTCATTTCCACCTGCAACTATAATTCCTATTGATCAATGGTTTTTTGGTTTGGGATAAGGACATTTTTGAGGGCCATTATTCAAAGACTATGAGACGGGAGTAAATAAATAAATAAAAATGAAGGATATAAGAAGAAACGACAATGAAGGGACAAAGTGAAATTGTAGCATTGATGACTCTGTTGGGACTGACTATGCATAAGGAGTGATACATTGTACTACAAAATTGCACAGCATGGCAAAAAAAAGGCCTCTTTTTACTACTCTTAGTTCATTTCAAGTAAATAGAGAGGGAGAAAGAGTCTGTGAGTTGTACCTTGCTAGGATTCCAATGTAGCAAAACAAACCTAACAAATGACACACTGTTTTTAAAGCTTTTGTAGAAAAAAATCCAAATTTCTCTCTGCCTAGAAAAAAAATCATTATATAAATGTTATAGGATAATGCTTTTGTACATTGTAAAGATTTGACCCTCATATTTGTTAATAAAATGCCGATTGGTCAATAGCCAGGCAGGAAGTATTAGAAGGGCAACCAGACTAAGAGACTTCTGAGAAGAGGAAAGGCAGAGGAAAGTCACTATCCAGATACAGAAGAAACAAGATGAGAATACCTTACTGAGAAAAGGTACCAAGTCACGTATCTAAACATAGAAAAAAAATATGGGAAAATTGAAGTTGTAAGAGGTAGTTAATAAGCCTGAGCTAACAGGTCAAACAGTTTATAATTAATATAAGCCTCTGTTTCTTTGGGACAGAGTGGCTGCAGGACCAGGAAGTTTAGAAACTTCCATCTACAAATGGCACCCAAATGTTTGACAAGAATTTCCACATAAAGCCTGAGAAGATTTTTAAAAAAGGATTCTAGACAGACAAGATCAGAATCAAGCACAGCTTCTTGGTAATTGTCTTTTTTCCTGTAAGTTCTGTTTGCTGGTGGTAAGCAGAGGTGCAGCTCCTTTAAGAGAGGCTTCCTGACTCAATGGTAGCAGCAAAAACCTTGTAGCTTTTTTTAAGAGGTTCTGCCACCAAACACTTAAATGATATTTATGAACAGCCAGCAGCATGCTTCTGGTGGTAGCATGGACCTAGACATTCCACAGGGTTGTGGCAATAAACTTGACTCCTGCCTGTACCTTTGCCATGAAGCTAGACTCTCAAAAAGCTAAGGAATAGGGTGGAGCTAGTCGCCAAAACCAGAACTTTAATCCTAGCCATATCACTAGGCAGATTAAAGACTCATGTGGTCAGGAAAAGATAGAGATATACCGTAAAGACAGACTCAGGTGGGAAAATAACCTCTAAATGGTTTACCATGTGTTTAAAAATATACATGGGTCTTTGGGGAGAAAAGAAAAAGGATAGAGAAATTACTTTAAAAAGTGAAAGAAAGATAGAAGAAAGGAAGGAAGGAAGGAAGGAAGAAAGAAAGAAAGAAAGAAAGAAAGAAAGAAAGAAAGAAAGAAAGAAAGAAAGGTAGTAGGAGCTGCGGGCTGTGTTCCTGCCACCCAGCTCCCGGCCGCCTGGCTAGCTTATGCCCCAAAATAACGACACACAAACTGTATTCATACAAACACTGCTTGGCCTGTTTCTATTAATGTGTGTAGCACCACGAGGTGCGCTTACCAGGAAGATTCTAGCCTACGTCCATCCTGGTCGTAGCTTCATCGTGTCTGCCCCAGAGAGCAGCAGCATGGCTTCTCAGCTCACTTCCCTTCTTCGCAGCATTCTGTTCTGTTTACTCCTCCTACCTAATTTTCTGTCCTATCAGGGCCAAGGCAGTTTCTTTATTTAACCAATGATCTTCATCCAAGGAAGGAAGGAAGGAAGGAAGGAAGGAAGGAAGGAAGGAAGGAAGGAAAGAAAGAAAAAAAATAGAGCAGTTGGATATAGTGGGTACACATCTATAATCCTAGCACTTGGGAGGCAGAAGCAAGTGGATCTCTGTGAATTTGAGGCCAGCCTAGTTTACAGAATAAGATCCAAGATAGCCAAAGACATACAGAGAGACCCTGTCTCAAGAAAAACAAAAATTAAAAATAAAAGAAGTAGACTAAAATAAAAAGCCATGTAAAGATGGTAAATACACAGAGAATTTTTATATTGTATATTATTGTGTTGTCTTTGAATTATTTGACTGCTGAGAAAGGAACAACAGCTCCTAAAACTAAAAGACATTTGATTATAATGCTGTTGGATTGATCCAATCTATTTATTTTCAAAACTTCAAAATTTAAGTCAAAAGATATGTTACTCTGGAGAAGAGGTTTTGCTTTTGTTTCCACAGAAAATGAGAGGCTGTGAATTCATTCTGGGTTAAGAAAACTAAGGTTTATTCAAGGAAGACCCTTGAAAAATCTCTATTAAGAGTAAGTGGCCCAGATGATCCCACATTTTAGAGCACCTTTGTTGCAGTTTCCTCTCAGTTCTACATCCAGAATAACTTCAAGACTGCTGGCTGAGATGACCCAACCTCACTGAATACTCCAGTCAGGACTGGATCATAATCCTAAACTTTCTTTGGGTCCCCATAAGATTATTAGTGCCCCCAATCAGCAGGAAGTAGTCAAGGAAACTATGCTCACATTCCCCAAAAATGGATAATAAATGTTTGTCTTTGTTTAGTGTGTTGGTTACAAGGTGTTATGGATAATGGTCAGGGAAAAAAGCTAAACAAAGGAGATTGGATTCAGGGTCTTGTTTTGAAAAGAAAAAAAGGGGAACTACTTTTGTATACTGTAAAGATTTGTCACTCATATTGGTTTAATAAAAATGCTGATTGGCCAGTAACCAGGCAGGAAGTATAGACAGGGCAACTGGACTAAGAGAAATCTGAGAAGAGAAAAAGAAAAGAGAGTCACCAGCCAGATGCAGAGGAAGCAAGATGAGAACGCCTTACTGAGAAAAGGTACCAAAACACATGGCTAAACATAGACAATAATTGTGGATTAATTTAAGTTATAAGAGCTAGTTAATAATAAGCCTGAGCTAACAGGTCAAACAGTTTATAATTTATATATAAGCCTCTGTGTGTTTCTTTGGGACTGAATGGATGTGGGAGCTGGTGGGACAGAAACTTCCATCTATGTATTATAAGTTAAGAAAACCTCTTTTTTCCTAACTTACCTTTAACATTTATGAAAACTTCTAGAAGGGTAGATGGAAGTTGCAACATTTGCTTCTTTGACCGAAATCATCACTATACAAAGACTAATAGTGATTCTAACTTGCCCTTCCTCATGAAATTTCATACATGGTGATTTATGCCAGTCAAGAGAAAACATAGAGCCTGCAACATGGCTCACTGCATAAAAGCACTTACCAACCAGCCTGATGGCCTGAGTTCAAACTTGAACCCACATAGTGAAAGGAGAGAACAAACTCCCACAAGTTGCCTCCTAACATCCACACATGCCCGAGTGCATATGTGTGCACAAATACACACACATACATACACACACACACACCATATAAATGAACATACACACTAAATAAATTATGATACAAAATTTGCAGAAAATTTTGGGATTTTTTATTTATTTGTTTGGTTGGTTAGTTTTGGTTTTTTGAGACAGGGTTTCTCTGTGTAGCTTTGGTGCCTGTCCTGGAACTTGCTCTGTAGAGCAGGCTGGCCTCAAAGGCACAGAGACCTGTTGATGGAGGCTGATTGTTCATTCCCAGCTGCAGAGACCTGAAATAATCACACAGAAACTGTATTAATTCCAATACTGTGTGGTCTATTAGCTAATGCTTCTTACTGGTTAGCTCTTATATCTTAAATTGACCCATTTCTATTAATCTATGTATTGTCACATGATTGTGGCCTACCAGTAAGGTTATGTCCAGTGACTGTCTCCTGCATCAGCTACATGGCATCTCTTTGACTCTCTGCCTACTCTCTCTTTCTCTCTGCATCTTTGTTTGGATTTCTGGACTGGCTTTACTCTGTTAAACCATTGGTCAAAAGCAGTTTCTTTATTAACCAATGGCAATAAAACACATTTACAACATACAGAGGGGAATCCCACATCACCTTCCCATTTCTGTCTAAATAAAAAGGAAGGTTTTAACTTTAGCATAACAAGATTACATATACAAAACAGGCATCAAGCAAGAATTACAGCTACAATATTTATATCTATGTTACCTTTTATCATAACTAAGAAAACTATAATTATACCTATCTATTCTTCAACACCATCAAAGACTCCAGAAGAATATAATATTACCTAAGTTAACAGGAAGTGCATTGTGAGCAACTTCCAAAACTCTAGAATTGACAGAGAAATCTCACTGCCTGGTCAGTCACTCAATGTTCTTCTATAACATTGGGGTACCCATCTTCAGCCTACAGGCCCATAGTATCTGGCAGACTTTTCCAAACAGCAGGAAATTTCAAAGACAATTGTGCCTACACTGGTAGTTTGTCAGTCACTTTCTTCTGTGTCCTGCAGAATGTCTAGCAGACTCACATGAATCCTGAAGGACTGTCTCACCTTTAGGCAAGTTCAGCAGTCATTTTTATGTGGGTCCTGCATGTCCAGTTCAAAAAGCATGACATCAAGCAGTCTAGGCAAGAGAAGTTTCTTGCTGAAAAGGCAAGCAAAGTCCATAAAGAGCCTCCTTTATACCCATCTTCTACTTGAAGTAGATCGGTGCTGCCAGAAGTAGATGTGTCTCACTGTCATGAAAAGTCTCAAGTCCTTAAAACATTTTAAATGCCATATTCTGTTAGTATTTTAAAGGTTTGAAAAATAACTATACATCTGAAATATATCTCTGTATGTCTAGAAAACCTAATTAACATGACTACAAGTTTCACTGTTATAGATGACTGTCTAAATGAGTTGCACAAACCAAGATACCTTAATAAAAAGCAGAAATATACATATAACAAAACTGACCTTAAATTCATATCAATAAACCAAGATCCATACCAATGCAAAGTATTCATCTCTATAGCATACCCCCCCTTAAATGCAAACAAACATTTATAAACAATATTTGGGAATTTCAGCATAGTTGTCTCCAAACTGCTTCCTGCTTTTAGTTGGGCAAAGCATTTTCTTTTTTGGGGTTTTATGGAGACCTTTTTGGGGAGGGGGGTCTTGGTCCATCAAACCACATTAGTCTGGAATGATTCCATCAGTTCTCATCCTCTGTGGAAACAAAATCAGAACCTCTTTTCCAAAGCAACATATCCTTAGACCCAAATTTTGAAGTCAAGATACCTTTAAAATGTATGTGTTGATTTAGCTTTAGCCGCCCATACAATGAAATATATCTACCTACTTAGCTCATTCACAGTCAAAAAACTTCAGAGAAAACACAACAATATAATAATCCAGACTCTCTGTATATATCCCATCTTTATGTGGCTTATTTTTCTTACTCTATTACTTTTTCTACAAGTTTAATATTTATTTAGTTATCTTTACTACTTTAATTTATGGCTATACTCTTTTATATTATAACTATGTTCTTTTTCCTCTCTCTCTCTCTCTCTCTCTCTCTCTCTCTCTCTTTCTCAAGGTTATATTCATTTATCGAACATTGTGGCCCATTTAGAGGTCTTTTCCATCTGAACTTATCTTTATTGCATATCTGTAATAATTTTCTCACCAGGACTGCTTCTTAAAATGTTAAGTGGTATGGCTAGGACTATGGCTGTTTTGCCTTCTGGCTCTGCCCAGTCCAACATGGCACATGCATGTTCATCACCGTCCTCGTCACCTCAAATCTAGTAACCAGTTGGCCCACGCTGCCCCCAAAAAACTTGGAGTATGCTGCCCGTAATCTCCATTCAAGTCTTGGCCTCCAGAAAGAGCCAGAGTTTATGATGCCTGAACCAGGAAGCCACCCTTTCTTATGCTGAGTCATTTCTTAAAGGAACCCTGGCACCCCTGCTAGCCACCAGCTAACAGAGCCTACCTGAAAAAAAATGTGGCTACCAAGAAACTGTGCTAAACACCTGTTTTTATGGGTCTGGAAGCCCTCTTTTTTTATTAAGTTTATTTTAGGTCTTATATGGATCCATGCCCCCCGATAGTAGGTGCCATTCTAAACACGGAGACTTCTCATTTGTTTCCAGCCTCCCAGACCCAAAATAATTACACAGAAACTATATTAATTGCAATACTGTTTGTCCAATAGCTTAAGCATATTTCTAGCTAGCTTTTACATCTTAAATAAACCCATTTTTATTAATCTGTGTATTGCCACATGGCTGTGGCCTACTGGTAAGATTCAGTCTCCTGCAATGGCTACACATCTCTTTGACTCTGCCTACTTTCTCTATATATCTCTGTTCAGATTTCCTGTTTGGCTTTACTCTGCTAAACCATTGGCCGAAAGTAGCTTCTTTACTAACCAACGGCAATAAAACATATTTACAGCATACAGAGAGGAATCCCACATCAGAAATCTGCCTGCCTCTGCCTCCCAAGTGCTGGGATTAAAGATGTACACCACCACCACCTGGCAAAAAAAATATTTTAAGACTATGAAAAGGGCCTTTTAAAACTGGATTTCTTAGTGTCTTCACAACTACAGGACTTAGAGGGAAGGCTGGGAGCCATTACGTGCACTCCCCATCTGTCTAGCTGAATGAGATTGCTTGGCTAGAACTTCATGGAAAATGGCTGTTTGGAAAGTAGAGCTCCCTGGGGCCTTACAATCAACTTTCTTCATCTTTTTAAACCTATCTATTGGGAAATCACTGTAAAACATATTTCACGGAAAGGATAATCAGATCCAGTCAATACCACATGGAAAGATATAATAGCCTAAAATAAATTATTCATTTCCCTGCCTCTTAAGGAGTGTGCTGGAAGCAGCTTCGACGGTCGTTTCTGACTGAGAACCTTGGTTCTTCGCTGTGCTGTGGGTGCAGGATTTCCGCCCGTCTTCAGTGTGTCTCTGCCACCCCTGCAGAGTGGTGGTTGCTCCGCTTGCCCTGCCCTCCCCTGTCTCTGTTTTCTGATTTTGGTTTTGCTCATGAGACTTCCTCAAGCAACTTCCTTCCCCTTCTCATTGCTGTGGAAATAGTAACTAGGATACCAAACTCATTAGAATTTTTAGGAAAATGAGGTTAAGTGGAACCCTAATAAAGGGCTCTCTCATGAGTAAAGTATATGAGGCTTAAGACAAAGGCAGAATGACACCACGCATGTGGCTGCAGGCTCCATCTGGGCTCTGTGGCTGTCTGGCAACTACTTGGCTACTTCAGGGCTATTTTTATTCCTTTTCTATTTTTGTTCTGAATAGGTTAGTGTGAGATAGTTGTACTTTGGCAAGATGAAATATGGCTATATGTTTTAAAAAGCACCATATCTAAAGACGAGATAAAAGAGGTATCCTTGGCCCTAGGACCAAACCACTCACCAAAGCCAACTGCCCCTTCCAACACACATGTAACTCGATATAAAGCCAAGGCTGTGACCTATACAGTTCAGTAGTCTAGAACTTCCTTAGCATGTCTAAGACCTTAGATTCAGTCCCTATCCCTAGGCAAACAAAGGGGTGTAAATGCTCGGTAGTAGGCAGATAACCAAAGTGTAGATCTTCTATAAAATGAAGTAGTATTCATCTACACACCATGTATTATACACACATACTTACATAGAGGGAGGGGGCTAGAAATTGATCACTGTCATAGTGGGTAGTTGGAGACTGGAGTATTGAAGGAAAATGCCTCCTTTGGTTCCTCGGGAAAAACAGTCTGTGGTACATCTCATAAGGCCTCCTAGAAGGTCCCAACAGGATCTACGCTTCACCCTGTGGTGATTATACTAGTGAGTGTAACTGTGACACACGTGTGAGGATCTGCTAGATTGTGTTAACTGATTTGGGGAAGAGCCACCCGAAGTGTGACTAGCACTGTACCATGGGCTGGGTCTTGGAGGTCTGAAAGGGAGAGAGTGAGCTGAACACCAGCACACACCTCTCTCAGCTTCCTGAATACAGATGCAGTGTGACTTGTGGTGCATAGCATCCGCTTCCGTGCCTTCCTGCCATGATGCAATGTCTTCACCTGTCTTCACGTAAGTAAGTCTTTCCTCTATCACAGTAAAGACAGAAGGAAGCAAGGCGCACTCAGTAATGGCCTCTGTGTTATCTTTCTCTCTTCCTCCAGTATCATCCTCCTAGTCCCTGGTCCTGTACCCCGCACCCCAGTATCCTATGCACAAGCCTTTACATTCGGTTTTGCTCTGGAGAACAACAGAGTTAAAAGACTGTCAAGCAAGGGAACGGGGTGTAGAGTAGCATCATCCGTTGAGACCACGGGGCAAGATCCACGGCGTCAGCGAGACACGGAGCAGCTACTCAACTCTGGACATCTCGATTCTTGTAAAAGACAAAATACAGTTGTTTAAGTTGTTCTACATTGGGGCTTTTGCGGCCTGGAGCCCAGTGTTTTTAAAATGGTACATAGATCAATCAAAGTCCTTGTTGGGAATGTTCTATTCAGGAGTGAAGACCGTAGACCAGCCTCTCTAGATGTGAATCTCACGGCTAAGAGTCACACAGCTTCTGTTTCCAGCCTGCGGGAATATTGACATGAGAGAAACAGAACAAAAGAGAAAGCCCATGGCTCCCATTTTTCTTTTGACTTAAGCTATTTCACACTTGCAGATAAGAATACTGTCTAGGTAGGAACCATGCTTGGCTTGAGGTGGCTTTCTATTAAAATGACAGTGCCTGTGGGTGAGTATTTGCATCCAAGCATCTAAAAACCCTCTGAATGTCTACACTAAATGGTTGTGAGAAAATTCAGAGCAGATGAGGGGGAGAAAGCCACGGGTGTCTCTCCTGCATTATACCTTCCTCCATTTTAAGAGACTAAAAAGTTGCAGGAATTCTGAAGCAGTAAGTGTGTGCTGTCTAAGGTCATTTGTGATGACATAGAAGCGGTGTAAACAAGGATCCATTACAAACTTGACAAGCACTATTGGAAAACCACCCAACCAACCTCAGATAGACTCCCAAAGATCACACTGCATAAGCCAACAGCAATGTGCCGAGAAGAGACTGGAATGTAGGAGGCTGGACCCAGTTGCTGTGGCCATGGCCCCGCTCACAGAGAAGTTCCTCCAAAATCCAACCCAAATAAACCTACAACCAAAGCTTAAAGAATATCCCCTGAACCGTTGTGCTCTGAAATAGGCGTATTTTGTTTTGCCCCCCATCCCTCTTAGAACTTTAGACAGATAGGACACTCTGGAGCTTTCCCAGGTGAGTGAGTCCTATAGCAGGCATCTTGCTGGACTAAACTCAGCACACAGGCCTAAGAGACGGAGCCAGGAGCAGAAGGGAGAGGGCTACGGAAAACAGACAGGATGCAGGCTCAACAACGGTACACTCAGTATATGATGCCGTCAAAGCACACAATGATAGCATGCTCAGGATAGATATGACACCTGGAGCAGAGTGCATTCAGTTGAAGAAACAGCAGGTGACAGTTCTGAGCAATGCCACTGGGATGTCAAATGACATCTGCAGGTGAGGGCAGAATCCAAGGAAAAGGCAAAGAAGATCCGGAGAGCTGGTAGGCAGGGTCTGCTGTGGTAGGTCTATCTGAAATCTGGCCAGGGGTACTGAGGCAAAAATTCAGTTGCGTGTTGTAAAAATCTGTTACACTTATCACATACTGTGTACTTTAATTCCGTATTGCATTTAATTCTCCCCAAAATCCCTGCTAGGAGGAGGAAAATTTCTCTTTTTTTCTGAAGTAAAGAAACAAAGCAGACAAAGAGATAGATGACTAAGAGCTACCTAGCTCGTGTAGCACTCACTTAACTCTGGTTGCCACAATAGAACTCCACAAGCTAGAGGCTTGTATCCTGATATTCCTAGAGGCTGCAAGGATGTGAGTCAGAGCAAAGTGCTGGCAGCCTTAGTGCTGGAGAGGCCCCTCTCCTGCCTCACAGAAAATCATGGTCTTGATGTGTCCTCAGATGGCCTCTTCACTGTGCGCTCACAGAAAGTCACTCCTGTCCTCTTCCTTTTCCTGGGGCCCTGTCCTGATGACCTCAGTTCACTGTGATTACCTCCCTCCAAAGCCCTATTGACAAACACAGTCCTACTGGGGGGGGGGCGGGAGCTTCATGAGTGTAAAGAGGAAACAACTCAGATGAAGAGGCAAGCACATTGCGGTGTGACTTAACATTTGCTTTTAGTGTTTTATTACACTATGCCTTTTATTGAGGGCCGTTTAACTTATGACTAAGTTTGAGGGCGCTTTTTTTTTGTTTGTACATGTGTGTGCCCATGTGGGGGGTCAGAATTTGACATCAGCCTTCTTCCTCGGTCACTCTCCACTTAATTCTCTGGAGGGTGATGTCTTACTGAACCCACAGTTCACTGATTCAGCCAGCCTATCCAGCTTACACTGGGGTTTCCTCGGCTCTCCATAGTATGGGCATTGCAAGTTGATTACGGCTTTTATGTGGGTTCTGGGGGTCCAAATTTGGGTCATTATGTTTATACTGCAAGAGCGTTATCCTCTTGTCCATCTCCCCAACCCTCAGGGAGTTTTTAATACATATGTCATCCACCTGGTCTATTCTATGAAGCATGTATCATCCACCTGGCCCATTCTATGAAGCATGTATCATCCACCTGGCCCATTCTATGAAGCATGTATCATCCACCTGGCCCATTCTATGAAGCGTGTGGCACAGTGTAGGACTTTAATCATTGCCCTCCACCGGATCACCTCACAGTGGGGGAGGGGTTGCCACTGGCAGATTTTACAGCAGCCAGAACCAGAGACATGAGGCCCACACCCAACAAGACTTAATCTCAAGCTCCCTCCACCACCTAGAGTGCGGGGCTTCCGCCTGAACCAATCCCATGTTCCACTCTCTGGTTCTAGAGCCCGAAAGACTGGCCCATGCAGCTGTGTTCCCCAGGACATTTTTCTATTCCCTCTCTGTCTCAGCTAGGTTTTCTGCTGCTGTGATAAAACACTATGACCAAAAGTCAACCTGGGGATGCCAGGGCTTATTTCAGCTCACAACTCTCTCAGCTCCATCACTGAGGGAACTCAAGGCAGCAACCTTGAAGGAACACCACATACTGGCTAACTCCTCACGGCTTGCTCAGGCTGCTTTCTTATACAACTCAGGATCATCTGCCCAGGGAGGGTTGGTACACCCACAATGGGCTGGGCACCCACATCAATCATGAATCAAGTAGGCGCCCTGCTTCCTGTCTTACAGGCAATCTGATCAGGACATTTTCTCAACTGAGACTCCTCTCCCCAGATAACTCTAGTTTGTGTCAAGAGGACAAAGACAACAACAAAAACTGAAAAGCAAAACAAGATGAAAGAGAAAAGCAACTCAGGCCACTCTCCGAGGCAGTATCTGAGCAGGGCTTCGTGACTCCAGCTCCCTGCAGAAACACTCGGTGGCTTGCTGCCAGGTGTCCCTAGGGTCTCCGCCTCTCTGGTAAAAATATCCTCCCTTCCACGTGAGAAGCAGTCTTCCTGCTCTTGCTGTCTTTGGAGTAGGCCATCCCTACTCTAACAAAGCCACACCTTCCAATAGTGCTACTCTATGAGTTTTGGGGGGCCATTTAGCTTCTAAGCTCTCCCATCTCCTGAACACCAGTTTCCTACCTGAAATGCCGTCTGCTTCAGATACTCACTCTCCTTTCTCTTTCCTAGTCATTCTTTTCTGCTATGCTGACCTACTCCGTTATGACTGACTTAGGAGCTGAAGCAATTGGAAGCCTGCTGTAGAGCCCCTGGCAGAGGCTAAAAGCTGGAGAATTTAGACACAGCTTTCCCCAAAGGATTATCAGGAGCTGCATTGACCCTTGCGTTCCACAGGGTGGCATCTTGATTTTCCACATCCTTAGCAAATCCAGCCTGTCCTGATGCATTCAGTGTGAATGACTGGCCTCTGTCCCAAGCGGAGTTTTGAAAGCTGCCAAGCCTGGAGACACCTTCATCATGTTTCCCTAGCTATTATTACAACAGTAAGGTACTGAGCGGATTTCTCCAACTACTGTGTTTTCTCTTCTTTGTTTTGTGGCTCTTTCTTTCTTTATTATTTTTGTTCGTTTGTTTTCATTTATTTGTTTTTGAGACAGGGTCTTATACTGTACAGGCTTGCCTCAAACTCATTGTAAAGCAGAGAACAACCACAAACTTCTGATTCTTCTATCTCTGGAGTGGGATCATAGGTTTATGACAGACAGTCTGGGGCTTCAGGCAAGCCAGGCAAGCACTCTACCAATTGAGCTACACTGCCATTAAGGTTTCTATTGTTGTGAAGAGACGCCATGACCACCACAACTCTTTTAAGGAAAAACATTTAATTGGGGTGACTCGCTTACAGTTTCAGAAACTCAGTCCATTATCATCATCGCAGGGAACATGGTAGACATGATGCTGGCTACATGTTGACCAGAAAGCAGAAGGAAGTGGACTGTGACACGGAGGGAAACTTAATCACAGGAAACCTCAACGCCTGCCTGCACAGAAACACACCTCCTCAAATAGGGCCACGCCTACTCCAACAGTCACACCTCCTGATAGTGTCACTCCCTGTGAGCTTATGGGGCCAATTACACGGAAGCTACCACAGTGGTCCTCCATGTATGTCTTCTCAAAATCTCCCTTGCCTGTATAAACTATCTGGGGAAAGAAGGATATACTCTGGAGGAGTTTCCAGCAGTTTGTAGGTATGGACTAACCTTTGGGAGAGGAGAAGAGAGGCAAGGAAACAAAAACTGAGACTTACCTGGGGGTTAAAATGCCTGTTGAGTTCCAGTGGCCACACATTCTGACTATGTGTGACGTCCATGCTGAGTGAGTTTCCAAGCCTCCTGCATCAGTACCTCCACCTCTAGTTTGGCTGTACAGCTAAGTCTTGCCTTTGCAGCAGACGGCAGGCTGCATGGGCAGGCTCGCAGCCCTGTGTGCTCAGGACTTCTCCAGCACCACAACAGGTAGGAGTCAAGTATTTTTTTTTCCCCTCAGCCCAGCAAGGAGCTGTTTGCCTGCCCAGCTCAGAGAAATGGGGGTGCTGTTTTCAGGTGGTGAAAGGGAACCCGATAGTTCCCAACTCTCCAGTCCTGTGAATAAATCACTTCAGAGAACCACCGTGAGATGACCTGGCAGCTAAGTGGGGGGAAGTAACCCCTAAAAAGAAAAAGAAAGAATCCTGTTAGTCACGGAGCTTTTCATGAGAGCCACGGAGCCGGCTCTTGCTGTCTGTGAGAATAATAAAACCACAGCCCTGTACTGTATCAGCTTCTCAAACAAAAGCGACTTCTCAGACTGAAACAGCCTGGGATTTCTGAACTGGATTTAGTTTTCACTGGGGAAATAATTCAAAAAGGGAGCCAGAGCCTCTGAAGAAAGTCAAAGAAGCAAAGAAGCTCACTATTCAAATAAGAGAACCCAGGCTGCCAGGCAACTCCTCTCTGCCAGCTTTCCTTGCCCAGTGAGCACACAGCAGTCTCTGCGACCTGGAATTTTCCCACGGTGAGCCAGCAACAGCAGAGATCCTGGAGAATGCCAGTGCTGACTTTTAGATATCGGAAAGTAGGGTACAAAGGAAAAAGTGAAAGTGAGAGGCTGGAGAGATGGCTCTGTGGCCCGAGAGCACTCGTTTCTCTTGTAGAGGACCTGGGTTCAATTCCAGGACCCATGTAGCTCCCAACTATCCGTAACCCCAGTTCTGCGGAATCCAACAGACATGCAAGTGGTGCACATACATATGTACAAAACACTGACACTTAAAGTAAAATAAATCAATCTCTATAAGAATACATGGAAGAAAGGTTTCACCCCAAACTTAAAAGCAACACCATAACATTTTCAAGGGATGAACAACAGGCCCCAAAGCACACTGACTACGAGAGAGAGATGTTAAGAACAAAGAAACACTAATTGGAAAATTGTTTAAAGGGGGAAGAAGCCTCAGAAAGAAAGCAGTACTACCATACAAGGAAAAACATGGTTTATCCAAATGAAAAAGTAGATGTGGAGTTGGCTGTCATGCTCACAGATAAGATGGCTGTCATGCTGCCTGCCTTGATACCAACCAGCACCCAAGGACTTAGGCAAGAGGGCTCTGAGTTCCAGTCAGTCTGGGCTACACAGCAAGACTCCATCTCAAAGGGCCTAAAACAAAATCAAAAGCATTGCCAAGCCTGATTCATGTCTCCTAAGCAGCAGGCTGTATGAGGCAGAGTGCTCCCTTAGCCCCCGGCCCCGTCCTAGTCAGTATTCTAGTGTGCAGTTGCTGTGAAGAGACACCATAACCACAGCAAGAGAAACGCATTTCATTGGAACTTGCTTACCGTTTCAGAGGTTTAGACTGTTATCAGCATGGCTAGGAGCATGGTACCACTTAGGCAGACCTGGTGCTGGAGAAGGAGCTGAGTGTTCTACATCCAGATCCACAGTATCAGGAAGAAGGAACCACTGGGTCTGGTTTGGGCTTTTTGAAACCTCAAAGTCCAGCTCCAGTGACACACTTCCTCCAACAAGGCCACACCTCCTAATCCTTCTCAAGTAGTGCCACGCCCTGCTGACTAAGCCTTCAACTCTATGAGCCTATGGAGCTGTTCTAATCGAAACCAGCACACCATTCCCCATGCAGCTTGTGACTTTTGGTATTCTCTTTCTCCAAAGGCAGCGTGGACACTCAGACTTTGCCCAGGAAAGAGTGCTCCTCTAAATTATCACACCACTTCCCAGAAGCGCTTCCTGCCTTAGTCCCAGTGAGAGTGAGCGATGCTCTAACAAAGGACTCCTGATAAAACCTCAGTTGTGCAGAGATTTGTCCGCTTCAAGCCAGGTACTAATGCCATGGATCTGACCACCTTTACAGTGGCCATTTACATTCTATGGGTTGGATAACATCGTTTTTGAAATGCTGACTTCCAAAGTTAAGGATCTTAACTTTCAAATAAAATACCCATGTATCTAAAAACACTTTTGATCTTACTTCCAAATTTTGTTCTTATCTTTGTGTCTTATTTTGTGTATCAATAATGACATAAAAAGGTTTATCTTAATACCCAACCCATCTTTCTAAATCACCGATTGATCTGGCCACACTTTTGTTCGTGCTGCAGGTAACTGGGGAAATGTTTTACCCAGACCCACCTCTGGTGGATCCTAGAGAGACCACTGCAGTAATGCCCACAACTGACATAAGGCACAGGGCATGTGACCTTGCTCCTCTTCCTACCAGTAGGTGAAGTGGCCTCCCCTCTGTTTTCGTCTGGGGTGGGCTTTGTGTTTCTTTGGATAGTAGACTGGCAGACTTGGAGTGACAGCTAGGCTTAGGCCTCAGGGAGCTTTGGGAGTTCTATTTTCTGTTCTTGGAGACACCCGGCTCTGTGTAAGGAAAGCCAGACTATTCTACCAGAGTCTTACAGCCAGCAGCAACTCGTTGGCTGACATCAGGAGAATGGGAGATGGTCGCCCGAGACCCTGCATTGCAGTCGAGGACAGTCGGCACCTGGAGAGATAGATGCTGGTCTTTCCGTTCCGTCCTGCTTGTCGTGGCTGTTCGTAGTTATCCAGTGACTGCGTCTGGAATTAGCTAAAACCCAAATGGCTGGCCAGACTTGAAAGGTATCTTTCTCCTTAATTAAATCATTTGAAGTAGGAAGACTGCCTCCTAATCCAGATCTTTGAGCTGGGAAGATCCACCTTCAACTCGGATCCTTTCAGGTGGGAAAATCCACCCTTAATCTGGGCCACAGCTTCTGCTGGCAGCGTTTGTGGAGGGTATGGAAGAAGAAGGCTGGTCGCCCTCACCTTGCTGGAAAGTCCGTTCCTTCTCAAGCCTTAGTGCCTATAGCTGAGACAGACAACTACATGCCATGAGGAATCTCCTTCAGCCAATGGCCTTTGAGAGGCTGGACCAGGTTGGGCGGGGCCTTGGGTACCAAAAAATGCACCCCCTTCCCTTCCTCCGCCCCGCCCTCCTTCCTCCTCCTCCTTCTTCCTCTCTCTCTCTCTCTCTCTCTCTCTCTCTCTCTCTCTCCCCCTCCCTCTCTCTCTCTCTCTCTCTCTCTCTCTCTCTCTCTCTCTCTCTCTCTCTCTCTCTCTCTCCTGGATGTTAGATTCGGTTCCTGTTCCCCCTTTGTGCAGAGGACTGTGATTTGTGAGTTCCCTTTTAATTAAAAAAAAAATTATTACTTAATTTTGAGTTAGTGTGAAATTAGTTAACCGACATCACCGCTTCCCGCTCGGTCCCTCCGCATCAGAAGCAAGCTGCTGCAACCTCTCCAGCCGCGGGGGGATTTTCCCACAGCGATCCCTGCAGCGTCACCCGTTAGTGGCTCGCCAGGCTTTGGGTTTCTTTTTTATTCTGGTCACCTAAAAACTCTCCGTGTACCCCATGACACCTGAAAGTAACTTTAGAAGATGAGGTCCCCTCTCCCAACAAAGTTTGTTCTCAGGGTTAGGGACATCAATTAGGGGTTGATGATAACTGGTATAAGGTTGGGTCTTGGGGTGGAAATTATGAAGACTCAGGGATCTCTTTGGGGGAAAAAAGGGAAATTGGATGGGATAATAGAGCTTACACTAATAGTAATAATGAGTAATAGAATAATACTTGTGAGCTATTGTTTATAGACAATTTATATTGGTTTAGGTTCTTCTATATTGATACAAATTCAATTTATATTTGTTATATTGAATATGCTCCTATTTCTGTTTACAATAGTTGTACACCTATGCAAAGTTATTTTGTCAGATTGTATGCATGCATGTATCTACCTCTGTTTAAGACATTTTGTATATTGATACAATTTTAGGATATATTTATCATATTACATTATACATTTCTACCTCTGATGAAGATATTTATACATTGTTTACATTTTGAGGCCATTGTCCTCATTTGTTGCACAGTTGTTTAAAAATGTTAATATTCTAATATGAAGTCTTAGTCTTTAAATTATACAAGTATTAAGTATTATAGGTCAATAGTCATCCATGTTTGTTATACTTATATTAATCAGGTTCTTTAGATACATAGAGATTGTATTCTGCATAGGTAGGTAATCTTCAATCACTTAAAAAAAAACTATAAAATAAGGCATTTAAAAATTTAGGGTTCTATTGAATTGAGACATGATTGCTCCTGGCAATTCCCAAGAGAATGTTGAGCACCAAAGACACTCCACTCGGAGGTTGTTTTCTTCTTGGCAAAACTGGCCTTTGGGCAATGAACTGCCCATGCCTTAAACACTGACAAAACACATGATGTCCAGACAGGACAAGCAGGACATAAGCAAAAACACTGTCAAAACCTTACCAAGACAGGGTAAGACAGTTTTGAAAATTTTCCTGCCTCTGAAAATGGTTTGTCAGTTACACTAGGCCTTAGCCAAAGTTGGTTGCTCCAACATTGCAAGTGATACTTTGGGTGATTGCTCGGGTAGGCAGTTGTCTCTGCCATTTGTTGCACATTTTAGAAGCTTCTTAATTGCACTTCCTGCCTACACAAGTAATATTATCTCCCTTCTCAGGCCTTAGATGGGGTTGAAGACTAAATAGCCGTAGTTACTTTCCTCTTATGACTTATACAAGCCATTTTTAATACAAGAGTTAGACTCCTTAGGATAAAATAATTATTAAAACATTTAACATATGTATTTTGCTTAATATTGTTTATGCTTTTGTAATTCTAATTTTTATACTTGGTATCTGTTCTTTTTTTTTAATGTTTTATTAAGCTTTCCAGACTGGTTTTTTTTTAACTTATTTATTTATTTATTATACTATAATCTTTCTGCGTGTATGCCTGAAGGCCAGAAGAGGGCACCAGACCTCATTTCAGATGGTTGTGAGCCACCATGTGGTTGCTGGGAATTGAACTCAGGACCTTTAGAAGAGCAGTCAGTGCTCTTAACCACTGAGCCATCTCTCCAGCCCCTTGGTATCTGTTCTTATTGTATATAGTTTTGTATTGGGTTTGGAGCTCTCTTATTTAGACAAAAGGGGGAGGTGATGGCCTTTGAGAGACTGGACCAGGTTGGGCATGGCCTTGGGTACAAAAAAGGTACACCCCTGTTCTCTCTTTCTCTCCTGCCTGGATGCTGGATTCGGTTTTTGTTCCCATTTGTGCAGAGGGCTGTGATCTGTGAGTTCCCCTTTAATAAAAAATCCCTTATGATATTTGATTCTGAGTTAGTGTGAAATTAATTTATTCATGTTCTCCTTCATTCATGGGCTGAACAATAACTGGATTTCTGGACTTTCCATTGGGAGACAATCATTGCCAGAGTAGCAGAGTCACAGTCTGCACATTCTGTGAACTATTGTAAAACATCCCCTTTACAACAATGAGGACACTAAGAGAGACGTACACAGGTATAATCTACACGGGAAGTGAAAAAAGACAAGATCTCCTGAGTAAATTGGGAGCATGGGGACCTTGAGGGAGGGTTGACGTGGGGAAGGGAGAGGCAGGGAGGGGAGCAGAGAAAAATGTAGAGCTCAATAAAAATCAATTTAAAAAGAAAAAAGAAAAAAAATCCCCTTTATAATGTGTGTGTGTGTGTGTGTGTGTGTGTGTAGATACATATATATGTTTTGTTTTTCTGGAGAACCCTCACTAATACAGATTTTTGTACTAGAAGTGGTTCTGGTACAAGGATTTTTTTTTTTTTTTTGTATCTGGAATAGGCTTTCCATTTTGCCAACTCCTACAGTTACCAAAGCCTCTTCGGTTACTGACTTCTCTCCTGGGAGCTTGGAGAGTCCTGAAGTCCATGGTATGAACTATTTTACAAACATTTACAAAGGGGCTGGAGAGATGGCTCAGTGGTTAAGAGCATTGCCTGCTCTTACAAAGGTCCTGAGTACAATTCCCAGCAACCACATGGTGGCTCACAACCATCTGTAATGGTGCCCTCTTCTGGCCTTCAGGCATACACACAGAAAGAATATTGCATACGTAAATAAATAAATATATTTTAAAAAAAGCAACAAACATTTACAAAGACATTTTGATTATCTTGATCCACCAGTTGTGAGAGGCAATGAATTTGCTGACTCTTCATACAGAACTTTTGACAGTTTGTAGAAAACTAAGAAAAATGACGATACATGTTGATTGTTCCTAGCTTCTCTGGATAAACTGACAAATGAACTCTGTGATGAGATTAACCAGCTTCTAGCATCTCCGAGTACAGTGAAGGCTAAAACTGACGGGCTCCAGATGCACAGAATCAGTCTTAGATTTCTGTGCGTGCTCTGGATAGGAGTGTTCTCTCCAGCAGCCAGAGTTCAAGTTGTGGAAAATCAGCCGAAGCCCTCATTATAAGGTTGACTGAATTACAGAGGAAATTCAAGTCCCAGTTGTGGAGGATGTCAGCAGTTAGAGTGGATTTTTAAGGGTGTAGGATAATGGCGGAAGAAGCACGAAGCTGGACCAATCTGAGTTTATGGATATGGACACACTAAGGGGAGAGCCTAGGTTTAGTATGGAAACTCGCACAGGAAAAAAAAAAATGTCAAATGCTTCTTTGAATGTGGCTGAAACGTTTGTCAAGCGATGGCCTGCTGAAAAGGAGTTGGAGATGCCAGATATCCCTTGGCTTTGCATCGATGAGGGGATTTTAAGGCTCAGGGAAACTGCAATGCTAGAATGGGTAGGCGGTGTAAAACCTAATCCTCCACCATGGGAAGGCCCAGATGATATGCCCTTCACTAATCCTGTAAGACACAAAATGGTGAGAGGGGCGCCAGCCATTTGAAGAATTTTGTTGTCTCCTCTTTCCTTGTGCCGGACCTTAGGTGTGGAGACGCTGCTGCGCAGTTGGGTGAATTGGGTGCAGTGGGTTTAATTGGGCCCCAGAGTAAGCAGGGACCGGGTGGTAGCACTGGATTGCCAAAGGTGGTTATCATAATGGGCAGTACAGGTAAAACAATGTCCATAAGGGCCTGCCCTGCCGTGGTTTAGTGTCAGCATGACTCGGTTGGACCTTATGCCTAATCAATCATGGTGCCTCCAGGCATGAAATAGACTAGAAGTTTATTGCCTTTTTCCTTTATCTATATAAGTGGAAACATTCTCAAACAAACGAAAGAAAGACCACATTGGACCATGGCAAAAGGGAGCCTCATGAACCAATTTCCAGACTTTAGCCAGCTTGCAGACCCAGTACTCTCTGAATGGAGCAGTGGCTAAGTTTCTCTGGGGAAGGACCTTGATAAAATACCTAATAGTTTTATTATGAGCCTTTCCTCAGCCCTTCCCCAAGGGGACCTTTGGCCTTTTACAAGGGTAACCAACCGCACACTGGGGGAAAGGAAATAAGCGGACTTTCCGGGACCCATTGGATCCCGGTTCTGAATGGATGCTGATTTCCAGAGACTCCCAAGAAGCATCATGGCCCTCCAGCTAAAGTAGGAGTTTATGGAGGTCAGGTGATAATGGGGTTTTGGCTGAAGTCTGACTCACAGTAGGTCCAGTAGGTCCCCCAAATTCATCCTCTGATTATTTCCCTGGTATCGTTGGGATAGATATACTTAGAACTTGCCAGAATTCTCCCATTGGTTCACTGAGCTGTGGAGTGATTGCTATTATGATTGGAAAGGCTAAATGAAAGTTTTAAATTTGCCTCTGCCAGGGAAAAGAATGAGTCAAAAACAGTATCACATCCCTGAAATAAATGAAGAAATTAGTGCCATTATCAAGGACTTGAAAGATAAAAATTTAGTTCAAAGGGATTTTGATTATCTCTCTCTTACACAAATATATCATATTGGTTTATTATATTGGTGACATTATGCTGATTAGATCAAGTGAGTAGGAGATAACAACCACTCTGGACTTGTTGATAACACCTAAGTGCCTCAAAGGTGCATCAGAATAAATCCAGCCAATATTCAAGGGCCATCAACCTCAGTGAAATTCCTAGGAGTCCAGTGGTTTGGAACATGGAGTGGTTAGGAGTTGCTCCTTCTAAGATGAAGTTATTATGCCTGGTCCCTCCATCACCAAGAAAGAAACACAATGTTTATGAGGCCTTTTTGGATTCTAGAGTGTGGTGGTTTGAATAGGAATGGCCCCATAGACCCAAGTCTTTGAATGCTTGGCCCATAGGGAGTGGCACTATTTAGAGTTGAGGCCTGTAGAACTAAGCGTGGCTTTGTTGGAGGGAATGTGCCACTGTGGAGTCAGGCTTTGAGGTCTTATAAGCTCAAGTCTGGCCAGTGTGACACAGTTGCTTCTGCTGCCTGCAGATCAAGACGTAGAGGTCTCAGCTCCTTCTCTGGCACCATGTATGCGTGCACTCCACCATGAAGATAATGAACTAAACCTCCTAAACTGCAAGTCAGCCCCAATTAAATGTTCTCCTTTGTAAAAGTTGCTGTGGTCATGGTGTCTTCACAGCAATAGAAACCCTACATCACGGAGATAGCACATTCTTCACTTGGGTGTGTTGACTTCCGGGAAAGCTGCTAACTTTGAATGGGACCTGGAGCAGGAGAAGCTCTCCAACAGGTCCAGGCTGCTGTGCAGCTGCTCTACCACTTGGACCATATGATCCAGCAGACCAGACGGTATGGCTATTTGGAGTCTTTGGCAGGCCCCTATAGGTGAACCACAGAAGAGGCCTTTGGGCTATTGGAGCAAGGCCCTGGCATCATCTGCAGACAGCTATTCTCCCTTTGACAGACAGCACTTGGCCTCCTTCTGGATTTTAGTGGAAACTGAACATTTGACAATGGACTGTCAAGCTACCAGGCGACCACCACATGCTGGGTGTTATCTGACGCACACAATCACAGGCTACAGTATGTACAGCAGCAATCCATTATCAAATAGAAGTGGTATATGTGTTCCTGGGCTCGGCAGGTCCTGAAGGCACAAGCACGTTGCATGAAGAAGGTCCCAAATGCCTATGGCTCCTACTCCAGTTGTGATGCTGCTTTCTGCCCAGCATGTATCTATAGCTTTGTGGTGGGACATGCCCTGCAGCTGGTTGAAGAGACAACTGGGGCCTGGTTTACTTGCGGTTCTGTAAGTTATTCAGGCACCACCCAGAAGTGGACAGTTGAAGTAGTACAGTTCCCTTTCTGGGACAACCCTAACGGACACAGGTGAAGGGCAGAACTTTGGGCCGCATAGAGTTATAAATTTTGTTTGGAAAGAGAAATAACCAGATGTATAATTGTTCACTGATTCTTGGACTGAAGTCAATGGATTGGCTGGGATGATCAGGCCTTAGAAATAGCATAATTAGAAAATTGGTGAGGAAGACATCTGGGGAAGAAGTATGTGGATAGATCTCTCGGGTGAAGGATGTTCAAACACTTGTGTTTCATGTAAATGTTCATCAAAAAGTGACTTCGGCTGAGGAAGAGTTCAACAAACAGCCAGATAGGACAAGTCATCCTATAAGCCATCAACCTCTTTTTGCGGCCTTCCTTGCCTTTGCCCACTGGGTCCATAAACAAAGGGGCCATGGTGACAGAGATGGGGGTCTTACATGGGCTCCACACATGGATACCACTCATCACGACTGACTGGGCTACAGATGTTGTTAAGTGCTAGGTCTGCCAACAGCAAAGACCACCTGAGTTCCAGCTATGGCACCATTTCCTGGGATGACCAACCAGTGACCTGCTGTAGGTTAGCTACTCGGGACCACTTCCTCTGTGGAAAAGATACTTTGTCCATACTGGCATAGATTCTGGTTATGGGTTGGCCTTCCCTGCATGTAATGCTTCTGCCAAAACCACCATTGTGGACTTACAGAATGCCTTATCCACCATCGGGTATTCTACCGAGTATTGCTTCTGACCAAGGAACTCCTTCACAGCCAGAGAAGTGCTACAAGTGAGCCCACATTCACGGAATTCACTGATCTTGTCAAATTCTCCACCATCCCGACAGCTGGCCTGACAAAAAGATGGAATAGCCTTTGGAAGACACATTGCTAATTAGGCCACAGTAGCCTGGAGGGCTGGTTCTCCAGGAGCAGGTTTATGCTGTGAATCAGCAGCCAGTATATGATGGCATCATTTCTCCTATAGCCCAGATCCATGGGTCCAGGTATCAAGAGGTAAAAATAGAGTGGTTCCCAGTGACTCTAGTGACCCACTAGGAAAAAATTGTTTCCTGCCCTTCTTATCTCAAATTCTGTTGACCTAGAAGTTGTGGTTCCAGACAGGGGAGTGGTTCTGCCGGAAGCCACAACAAACATTCCACTGAACTGGAAGCTCAGGCTTCCCCTGGTCATCTGGGCTTCTAATGCCCTTAAACCAACAAGCTAAGAAAGGAACAACAGTGTTGGGGGAGGAGTGGGTCACTTCTCCAGAAAAAGAGCCAATACCTGCTGAAGTGCTCTCTGGAGGTTGAGGAAATCCAGAAGAAGAGCCATGTTGTCCTGGCTGTTCCTGATGTGTTTCTATAGTGGCATTTAGGCCTCTGGGTTGGGGAGGTTATAATTCTAGGTACTGGTATCTGGCATTGTCTTTGTTGGGTGGGTGTTTTGTTCCTTGGTTTCTTTGCCCTCTGGTTCTTAGGAGAGTGTCGTGGCCGTGTGTTGCCTGGCAAGAAATTCTTCTGGGATCCTGACAGGTGTGGCCAGTGGAGTTCCAGGCATGAAGTATTTCTAGGTATGGGGAGCTGACACTTAGAAATGGGGGAAACCTTAGGAGGAGAGGCTGAGGAGCTCACAGGAGGGGCGAAAGCAAGGTGCTCCACCAGGGTCTGCTTAGTACCTTGGGAATGGAGACACAGAGTGAGGAGAGGCCACAGCAGAAGGTCAGCTCCAGAGCTGGCCATGAAAATGACAGGCTGATTAAGGTCACGTGACCACTTGCAGAAATGAGGGTTATGATATGCGTGTTTCCATCGTATGTTAAGAATGTTTGACTTGATCGGGGGAGGGGGAAGGAAATGGGAGCTGGTGGCGGGGAAGAGACAGAAATCTTTAATAAATAAATAAATATAATAAAAAATAAAATAAAATAAAAAAAGAATGTTTGGGGTGTTTTGTTTTTGTTTGTTTGGTTGGTTGGTTTGGGTTTTTGTTTGTTTGTTTGTTTGCTTGTTTTTCAAGACAGGGTTTTCTGTGTAACTTTGGAACCTGTCCCGAAACTCACTATGTAGACCAGGCTGTCTTTGAACTTCCAGATCCCCCTACCTCTGCCTCCCACATCCTGGGATTAAAGGCAAGGGTCACCACTGCCTGACTAAGAATGTATTTATAATGTAGTGTCAATTAAGAGAATATCAGTGCCGTTCTCCAGTAGATCACACAGATCTTTCCCTCCAAACCTCCTCCCCCAACTCATTGTTTTCCCCACCCATTGGTGCTGACCAGCAGGCTTCCCCTGGGAACCAACAGGCCACTCCCGCCAGGGCCGCAGGTGGGGTAACTGTAGATTGACCTCTCCCTCACTCCCCAAACTCAATCCTCCAGGCTCATCCCCAGCTCTGCAGCAGGTCTCCCTTGCTTCCCTGCCCCCATCTCCAGTGAATCACACAGATCTTCCCAACCTCACCTCCCTTCCCCCACCCATTGCTGCGTCACAACCTTCAGTCGCCGCGGGTGCGGGCACTCCCTAGAAATGGCTGGCCAGTTTGGGCTAGCCAAGACAAACAGACCAGCAAGTAGGCAGGCAAAGCAGGTAGGTGGGCTTTAGGCCTTCGACCTCCCTCGGTGCTCCAAGTTCATCCACCATTTCATCCCAGCTCTAGCAGACCACCTGCTGTGGCCTTCCCTCACCTGGTAGCCCTTTGCTAAACAGACCCAGGTGGAAGGCCCTGCTTCCCTCCTTCCTACAGACCACCTCTGCCTCTCCTCCTAAGCCCGCCCTGTTCCTAAGCGGCAGCTCCCAATACCTAACAACACACCTTACCTGTAACCCTCAGTGGCCGCATCTATCAGTATCCCAGAAGAATTTCTTACCGGGCAGCACAGACCAACCACACTGTCCTAAGAACTAGAGGGCACAGAAACCAAGGAACAAAACACCCACCCAACGAAGACATCAGCACCTAGAATATCAGCACCGGATATCAGCACCTAGAATTAAAACCTTCCCAAACCCAGCCGTCTAATGCCACGATATAAACCCATCAGGAACAGCCTGGATAACATGGCTCCACTAGAGACCAACAACCCTATCAGAGCAAGCCCCGAGTACTGCAACATAAAAGAAGCACAATAAAAAGACCTTAAAATAACCCTTATGAATATGATAGAGGTTCTTAAAGAGGTAATGAATAAATCCTTTAAAGAAATTTATAAAATCACAAACAGTGGGAGAAAAAGAATAAAACAAAGGCCCGAAAGTGGAAGTACAATCAATAAAACCCGCAAACCAAGGGCGATCTGGAAGTGAAAAATTTAGGAACTGGAACGGGAACCTCAGAGCAAGCCTCACCAACAGAACACAAGAGATGGAAAAAAGACTCTCAGACTTTAAGAACATGCTAGAAGAAATGGACAATTCAGTCAAAGAAAAAGTTGAATCTAAATATTCCAAGCACAAGATGTCCAGGAAATCTGGGACAGTATCAAAGACCAAATGTAAAAGTCATAGGAACAGAGGGAGGAAAAGAAATGCAGGTCAAAGGCATAGAAAATATTCTCAACAAAATCATAGAAGAAAATTCCCCAGATCTAAAGAAGGTGATGCCTATCAAGGTACAAGAAGCTTACAGAACATCAAATAGACTACACCAGAAAAGAAAGGCCCCTCAGCACATAATAATCAAAACTAAACATACAGAACAAAGACTATTAAAAGCTGGAAGGGAAAAATCAACGTATAAAGGCAGACCTATGAGGATAAAACCTGACTTCTCAAGGGAGACTCTAAAAGCCAGAAGACCTGAACAGGCTGTGCTTGGTGGTTCACACCTTTATTCCCAGCACTTGGGAGGCAAAGGCATACAGACCTCTGTAAGTTCAAGTCCAGCCTGGTCTACAGAGTGAGCTCCAGGACAGCCAGGACTGTTACACAAGAAACCCTGTCTCGGAAAACAAACAAAAGTACAAAATCAGAAGGACCTGAACAGATGTTTTGCAGACTCTGAGAGACTACATACACCAGCCCAGACTACTATACCCAGCAAAACTTTCTATCACAACAGAGAGAGAAAATAGACATTATGTGATAAAAACAAAACTTTAGCAATATCTATTTACAAATCCAGCCCTATAGAAGGTACAAGAAATAACTCCAACCTAAGGAAGTCAGGCACACCCAAGAAAACTTACAAAATAAATAATCCCAGACCATCAAATCAAAAGAGAGGAAAAACAGGCAGAAAAACAGACTCTTCCCACCCCCCCCCACACACACCACAACAACCAAATAACAGAAACCGACAAACACTGCTCATTGATATCTCTCAACAACAATGGGCTCAATTCTTTAATAAAGAGACACATACTGACAACACAGGATTCATGTTTCTGCCCCATTCAAGAAACACACCTTAACATCAAGGATAACTTTAAGGTAAACTCATGGAAAAAGATTTTCTAAGCAAATGGACCTGAGAAGCAAACTGATATTCTAATATCTGAGAAAATAGACTTCAAACCAAAACTAATCAGAAGAGATAGGGAAGGAGACTAAATATTCAAAGGCAAAATTCACCAAGAGGACATACAATTTCTTAGCATCTCTACACCAAAGACAAGGGCAACCAAGTTCATAGAAGAAACACTACTACAGTTTAAATCACATACTGACCCTCACTCACTGATTGTGGGAGACCGCAATACCTCACTCTTGCCATTAGACAGGTCACTCAGTCAAAACTGCACAGAGAAATCCTAGAGCTAACTGAATAACTGATGTTATAAACCAAATGGACAGAGCAGACACTTTCAGAATATTTCACCCAACCTAAAAAAAAAAATACATTCGCTCAGCACCTCATAGAACTTTCTTCAAATGGTTCACATATATGGGCCCCAAACAAGTCTCAACAGACACAAAAAGTTGAAATAAAACCCAGAGGGAATGGAGGTTCTCTAAATCAACCGGATCAAAGCTCATATGAACTCGCAGAGACTGAAGCAGAGTTTACAGGGTCTGCACAGGGCTGCACAAGGTCCTCTGCATATAAACTATGTCTTCCANTATTCTATTATTTAAAAAATTATTTATAAAATTAAAAAGAGGTATCATGGGCTGGAGAGATGGCTCAGTGGTTAAGAGCATTGCCTGCTCTTCCAAAGGTCCTGAGTTCAATTCCCGGCAACCACATGGTGGCTCACAACCATCTGGAATGAGGTCTGGTGCCCTCTTCTGGCCTGCAGACATACACACACAGACAGAATATTGTATACATAATAAATAAATAAATTTTTTTTTAAAAAAAAGAGGTATCATTTGTCATCACATTTAAGTTGAGATATAAAATAATATCCCTTAAGGGACATTGTTAACTATTATAAATGTATAACCCATCTGTAGTTGTACAAGGGATAGTTATATCATGTTAGGCAGAATTATGCCCTGGTTAAATGTATAAAGCTTTTGTAATTGTATGTGAAATATTGGATCATATTAATATTAGTTATAACCTGGTTACTGTATTCATTTGGAAATCAAGAATGGCATAAAGAGATAAGATTTTGTGTCAACTTAGCAAGGAATAGACTTGTGAGGGCTATTTTGGTTGTTAATTTGATTATATCTGTATTAAAGACAAACCCTAAAGACCGGGTACATATGTGAAAGAATTTTTTCTTAATTAAATCATTTGAAGTGGGTCTCACCTCTAACCCAGATCTTTAAGGTGGGAGATTCACTTTTAATCCAGACCTTTGAAGGTGGGACGATCCACCTTTGATCCGGGCCACAGCTTCTGCTACAGCCTATATAAAAGCATGGAAGAAGGCAGCCCTCCCTCTCTTTGCCCACTTGCTCCCCCTCTCGCTAGCAAGTCCATCCTTTGCTGGCAATAGAGCCGACTTCTTCAAGATGCCAGCATCTATTGAAGACTAGATGAGACATCCAGCCTAGTGTACTGAATAGCTACTGAATTCTGAGAACTTCCATTGGCATATAGCCATTGTTGGATTAGCCAAACCACAGCTTGCAAGCCACTCTAATAAATCCCATAGGTAGATAGATGATAGATGATAGATAGATAGATAGATAGATAGATAAGCTAGATGATAGATAGATAGATAGATAGATAGATAGATAGATGATAGATAGATGATAGATAGATGATAGATGTAGATAGAAATGATAGATAGATGATGATAGATAGATAGATGATAGATAGACAGATAGATAGAAGATAGATAGATAGATAGATAGATAGATAGATAGATAATAGATAGATAGACAGATAGATCTCCAGAGCTTGCTGACAAGACAGTATAGCTGCATTGGTAGCATCCAGGGTCAGTGGAAAACAGTCTCAAGAAGAAAAGTGAAGAA
>NW_026067966.1:9534152-9556970 GCF_014885135.2 Alexandromys fortis | reverse complement strand
GATAGATAGATAGATAGATAGATAGATAGATAGATAGATAGATAGATGACAGATTCTCTAAGTTCTGTTCTTCTTGAGAACACTAATACATTGCTTTATGCTACCACTGAAATAGTTGGTTGCATTATATTATCCTAACTAAAACATAAACCTAAACAAAAATGACAGAACTCATATATTAAAGATGAAATACTTCATCTCCAAAAGCATAATTCCAGTATAGAAATGGAAGGGATCAAAGAGTAAATGGTGGTCCACCACAGAGATGTGACCCTAATACCCCGGCTTTCTTTTTGATGGCAGTGATTCAAAATATTGTTCTGGACTAGGTGTGTGTTAAGAACCTGTTGGGAATACAAGTTCTTACTCTCCTACTAAATGAGAAACTAGAAATGAAGTACAGTATTCCATATGTCAACACTTCTTATGGGTAATTCTGGAGCATGCTAGAGTTTGTGAGTGAGTCTGTTCTATAGCAAGAGAAATACAAATATTTAGCAGGCATACACAGCCACCATCTAAATTCTTCTCAATAAGAACTACATAGAAATGGAAGAATAGGAGTTCTTTGCCCATTTTGACTTCATGCCGACAAGAATTCAGATGTGATAGCTAGAGCCCTGGAAACTGTCATAGGCGTGGGATGATCCTGGGAAATGAATCCATGCATGTCTGAGCAACAAAACTGTAGAAGTCTGGGACACGGGAACTATGGGGAGTTATCACCCCAGCTCTGAACTGAGTGATTCTAAAGCTCAAAAAAAAAAAAATAGTTTTGACTGTTACTTCAAGTAATGTCTCATACGGTTAGGATGAGAGTCTAACTAATGCATTATTTTAATTAGGTTAGTTTCCATTCACCCTTGCTTTCTGAGACATTCTTTAATATATGCTGTGGGTTAATGTTCTTGTACACTGTAAATATTTGTCACTTATATTAGTTTAATATAATGCTGATTGGCCAGTAGCCAGGCAGGAAGTATAGGCAGCATGACCAGACTAAGAGAATTCTGGGAGGATGAAAGGCAGAGGGTGAGTTACCAGCAAGATACAGAAGAAGCAAGATGAGAATGTCTCACGTGACTAAATGTAGACAAAAATTGTGTGTTAATTTAAGTTGTAAGAGCTAGTTAATAATAAGCATGAGCTAATAGGCCAAACAGTTTATTATTAATATAAGCCTCTGTGTGTTTCTTTGAGACTGAACTGGTGAGGGACTGGACAAGACAGAAACTTCCATCTACACATATAAGAAGGTTTTATTTTCTGTACTTATCACAAGTTATGTGTTAGATTGTTTTGTTTCTCTAGTTGTTTATTAACTGTCCATTTTCTTTACCTGTAGTTTCATGGGGGCACTTTGTTTCCCTTATCATTGAACAACCCAACATCCAACACACACTTCTGTTCTCACAGCAGAGGCTCAGGGAACACCTGCCAAGTTGATGGAACAGATGGAAGGGTGAACACGGGTAAGCCAAATTCTGTCCATATTTCAACCCTAATAAACTGAAGAAGGTGCAGAAGTAAGCTTTTGTCCCAGTCCTCTTCCCTACCCGCATCACACTTGTGCTCCTCATTTTCATTTGAACGTGAGACAACAATAACAGCATCCAACACGTTCAGATGCCTTCAAAGACTCCAAGGACAAGCTGCCATGAAGGAGAGGCCTTCCACGACGGCAGTTTGCTCTAGACTCTCAAGTCCATCGAAGGACAAAAGTCTGAGAAACTGTCCAAGCCAATAGAGCCTAAAGAGTCAAGACGATGAAACAGAACAAGATGGGATCCTGGCCCAGTAAGTAATACCAGGCAAACCCCAGGAACTTGGCAGAAACTACAGAGTTTAGGCAATAATTCTCATTTAATCTGAACTGGTTCATTAAAACAAGTATTTATTTTATTTTTTAAAAATGAGGGGCTTTTTGTTGTTGTTGTTGTTGTTGTTGTTTTGAAGCAGGGTTTCTTTTCTCTATGTAAAAACTCTGACTGTCCTGGAACTCACTTTGTGGACCAGGCTGGCCTCAAACTCACAAAGATTCACCTGCCTCTGTCTTTTGAGTGCTGGGATTAAAGGTGTGCGCCACCACTGTCCAGTGACAAGTACTTATTATTAATGAAGCCTGTTACTAACAGGGAAAGTGTGGGCATGGTGGGGCAGAGAGGGTGCATATGAATCTCAATAGGACCTGCTCGCTTGTTTAGCAAGTTTAAAGCTGTTCTTAAAAATCAGTTTACTGGGGCAGGCAAGATGGCCCAACAGAGAAAGTCAAAGCTGGGACACCTGACCACCTCAGTGAGATTGCCCGGAAACAACATGAAGGGAAACCAGCTTCCATAATTTGTCCTTTAACCCCCGCACTCACACTACCACATGAATGTGTGCTTGCACACACCAGGAAACAAACAACTGTGAAAATTTTTGCTTGCTTACAACAGAAGTGTGCCAAAAACTATTACATAATTAACTTGTATAAATGTATATTCTCATAAAAACCAATATATAACAAATACACAGATACCTTAATCTAAGTCCTGGAGGCACATGAAATACTTATTTGGCCCAGTCATTTGAATAATATGAATTGATTATTATGTGCCAGCAAGGAACTGCATTTCAGTGACTCTATGATCGAAATTCCCAGAGTCAAAATTTAGATGGAAGAGAGGTTTTGCCCTTGTCCACTAAAGCTTAAGAGTCGCAGGAAAACTGTTTCACACATGCAGAAGTTTAAAATATGTCATATTTGCATGTTGGCAGCATACAATCTTTCAATAACTAAAAACGGCTGGACTTGACATCTAACTAGAAGGAATAATTACTTATAATGAAACAAACAGGTAGTACCTATTGTTAAGAACAGGTAAATCATTCATTTAAGCTAAAAAGTTGGTTCAAAAAAGAGTTTGTTTTATACCAGGTGTCAATACAGCAAAGGCCAAATACACCCATTTTCTATGCTTAGAGAACACCTTCAGTTAGCAAATGTGTCATGGAACTCCCCTCCAACAACACCCAATGCAAAGTTTCATAGTCTGTATTTCAACTGTTGAGCCAATTCTCCAGCCTCCTGTTACTTGTATTTTGGCATTTCCATCACCAGCCAGCACCCTAAATAAACAAACGGCACCACAGCTGGTCCAGCTGAAATCCCTGCTGCTTCCTATAGTGGTGATGTGGTACACTCACACCGAAGGCATTTGTATTCCACTTCGAAGACATTCTGCAAAGGGCGTTTTCGTTGAGTTTGACTTCCAAAGTCTGAATTAATATCAATGAGAAGCATTCAGGTTAAATAACCACCTGGGAAAAGACCCAGTGTAATAGACTGGATGTATCCTGCTACCAAGATCATATGCTGAAGTCCTACCTGCCCCCCAGTACGACAGCGTGAGAAGGTAGTGAGATGATTAAGTGATAAGGCAGGGGGTCCTTGTGAATGGGTAAGTGGTCTTGTAAGAGATTTCTCTTTCCTTGACAGGAAACACCATAAAAAGGGCATTCTCTCTCAGATGCCAGATCTGGATCACAGAGCCTAGAGCTTCCTGGAGCCTCTACGACTGGGAAAGCGTTAAGTCAAGCGATTCGTGATACTTTGTATTAATAGCCCAAGCTAAGCTAGGTGTGTGGGGGGGAGGGGTGTTTACATTTGCGATTTCATTGCTTTACATGGGTCCGTCACCTCTTTCCCTTTATCCTGTAAAGTTCAGCTAAGACCCAAGCATATGCAGTCCTTTTCCCTGCTCTGTGTGGACCATTTTCATACTGGCCCTTGGACTGCAGAGATCTGCCTGTTCCCACCGTCCTACAGCTACACGTGTGTGCTACGGCACCAGGCTTCTGCATGGGTGCCGATGACCTGAACTTAGGTCCTCGTGGCTGCACAGGCAAGCACCTTACCCACCGAGCAATCTCCCCAGCCCCCAGTCTTTAATACGATGGTTAAGGTATGTTTCAGGGAAGACATAAGACAGAAGCAAATTTTAGAAGAAAGTGGGGGAGTTGTCATAGTTACCTTCAGCTGTCAATTTGACACAGAGTAGAGTGCCCCGGGAAGAGCGAGCCTCAACTGAGGAATTGCCTAGACCAGGGTGACCATTGTTAACCATTGTTAATCGATGTAGGAGGTCCATCCCGCTGTGGGCGGTGCCATCTCCAGGCAGCTGGCTCTGGGCCCTGCGAGAAGGGCAGTTGATAAGCTGGGTGGCAAGCCAGTAAGCAGCCTTCTCTGTGTCCTCTTGTAAGTCCCGACCTTGACTGCCTTGCCTTCCCTTGATGATGGGCTCTAACCTGTAAGCTGAACTACCGCACTTTCTCCCCAAAATGTATTTAATTAACTTTGGATTTTATAGGAACCCGCTTAAGAGGCGTTGAATTTTTAAAGAAACCTTGAATGTTTTTGTTTGTTTGTTTGTTTTTCAAGACAGAGTTTTTCTGTGTAGCTTTGGAGCCTGTCCTGGCTGGCCTCAAACTCACAGAGATCTGCCTGCCTCTGCCTTCCAAGTGCTGGGATTAAAGGCGTGAGCCACCACTGCCTGGCAGGACCTTGAAGTTTTGGAGGGACTTTTAAAGCTCACTATGTTTTATATTGTGTTATTAATATGACATCTTGTAGAAAAGAAAGGAAATGTTATGGTTTAAAGCTCTGTGTTTTCCTGTCAAAATTGACAAAGGGTAGACTATCATACCTTCCGATTGTCAACTTGACACAAACCTAGGACTCTCAACTAAAGAATTGCCTAAGTCAGATGGCCAGTATCCTTACGGCATTTACTTAGTTGCTAATTAACGTCACAGGGCCTAGCACACTATGGACGGTGCCATCCCCAAGCAGGTGGACCTGGGCAAAATAAGAGAGGTGACTGAGCGTGAGCTCAGCATGTCCTCTGTGCATCTGCTTCAGACTCCTGCACTGAGTTCTGCCTTGGCTTCTCTTAGTAAACAGCTCTAACCTACAAACTGAAATAAACCCTTTCCTCCCCGAAGCTGAATTGTGCCCAAGGTCTTTATCTCTGCACCAGGAAGCAAACTAGAGCAGGAGTTAATTCTGCAGATGCTGGAAGGAAAATATTCCAAGAAGAGAGAACTAGAGCAATGACCCTCTGGGGGAAATATGCTCTTCAAGAGACGTCCAAGAGGCCAGTAGGTGTGGAGCAAAGGGTATGAGAACTGAGGAAGAGAAGAGAGGTGAAACAAGGGGCACGAATTTCATAGAGCCATGGGCCTTGACTACACTTGACTTTTACTTGGAGAGAAACAGGAAGTGGGAGTTTAAGTAGAGGAAAGCCATGATCTAACTGTTCTGAGATTTATTCTGGCTAATTCTGAGAATAGAATTGTTGTATGGCCAAGATAAAAAGCAGAGAAACCTGTTAGGGGGTAATTATAAGTGAGGGATGTTGTGGCTGCCAGCCAGGAGAGCATAAACCGTGGAAGGCAGATTCTGGATTTTGAACCCTGAGAGGTGGGATGTGGGGTGTAAGTAACAGAGGAGCCAGGAATGACACCAGGGAGTTCATGCTGAGAGGCCACTCCAAGGGAGCTACGAGCCGAGGAGAGAGGACGACGGCAGTCAGCCCTGATAGCATGGATTTAGCGGGTTGTGTTTATATATTTAGGAACACACACACACACACACACCATCGATTAAGAGAGGAAAAAAAGGCCGGGAATTTGAATATGAGCAAGATGGGGATACATGGTTGGAAGATTTGAAGGAAGGAAAGGGAAGGTGGAAGTTAAATGATTATAATATAATTATAAAAAATTTAGGAATGCAAATAGCAGGACTTGAAGAAAGTATACAAATGTGGTTGCTTGGCAACCTTCCATTGGCACTTTCTGGTAAGATAGAGCAAGCACAAGGAGAGTAGGTGTCTGTGAACTGAAAGAAACTCTGAATTCAGCAGAGGGGCACATTTCAGATACACTCATTGCTTTTTTTTTTTTCCAACACTCCTGATGTAACAGCAACATTGAAAGAAGAAAAAAGATGCAACAAAACCAACCTTTCTGAGACTAAAAGTAATTTAAAAGATTTAAACTCAGAAAAAGAAAGAAAGAAAGAAATGAAGGAAGGGAGGGAGGGAGAGAGAGAAGAAGAGAGAAAGCAGGCAGTGGTGGCGCACACCTTCAATCCCAACACTCAGGAAGCAGAATCAGGCAGATATCTGTGAGTTCAAGGCCAGCCTGGTTTATAAAGCCAGTTTCCAGAGAAAATTCATCTCAGAAACCAAAACCAAATAAACAAACAAAAAGGCAAATTCTAAAGATGAAAAACTTCCAAAAATTGCTTAAAATGATTTATCTATACCTGTGTATATAAATAAAAAATAGACATAACTATAATGGTTAATCTTGATTGACAGGATTTTAAATGAGCACTAGACTCGTCTATGAGGTGTTCTCCAGGCAAGGGTAGCTGAGTTGAAAAGACTCTAGTTGTGAGATGAAACAAACCCTCTTCACTTACGTTGCATTGACAAGGTATTTTTTTTTTCACAGAAAATCAATTAGTTTAATACCTTAATTTTAAAGTAGTTCATTGTTCAAAGTTGCTGATCACTGTTGGAGACTTTAGTGACTAATAATCTTTTTGCTCATAGAAGGTTTTGCCTGGATATTGAAGGCTGCTGACTGTTACCTTGGGTGCTCAAAGTTGGGTGGACACAGCACTTTCTTCAAACAAGAAAGACATCAGTAAAGTCTGCACGACATTATGCCTTTCCTTCACAAAGTCATTCTCTGTAACCTGTGGGGTTCTTTGACAGCATTTATCCAATTGTTTGTTGACATAAGTTTTCAACAACCAAGACTGGCGTGAAACTGAGTAATAGCTAAGGACAACTGTGAACACGTGATTGTTCTGTCCACTTTCAAGTGCTGGAATTATGAGAGAGTGCCATCACACCCAGAGATAGATAGATAGATAGATAGATAGATAGATAGATAGATAGATAGATAGATGATAGATAGATAGATAGATAGATAGATAGATAGATAGATAGATAGATAGATGGCAGACGGATAGATAAAGTCAGTATTGTCAAACCCTATCTATCACTGCTTTAACCAACTGAGATGATGTAGTATTCAAATCTGTTGTCATTTCAATATAGTTCTCAACATCTTCACCAGGAATAAACTTCTTGAGGTAAAGCTCAGACTATTTTCCTTGCTCGCCCATAAGAAAAACTCATCCACCGAGGCTTTATTGTGAGATTGCAGCAACACAGTTCCTTTCCCAGTCCCTTTTCTTCTTCTGCGATTCCCACTCCATCCCTAGTGACTTCCTTCCCTGAAACTGAGACACCTCACAGACATCTGTGACGATGTTCCTCTTGCTAATGGAATAAAATCCCCTTAATACCAATGAGTTTTCTTCTCTTTGACTTTTTATTTTAGACTTCACAACTTTTTGATTCATCCTGTTGACCCCAAAAGTCATCAAAACTGGTAAGAACGGCAGCTTCGCCTGTTATGCTACCAGTTGGTTTTGACTACAAAATATTAGAAGACTCAGTACGCATGCACATACATACCCCCTTCATGAATAAATTCAAATAAAACAGCATGGTATTTCTATTCCTTTCATAAGAGGAATGCGAGCTCAGTAGCAGACACATGGCCTTTTATTTTCATATTTGTGTACCACCAAGAGTAGCAAAATATAGCAACCCCGGTTTACTCTTTTTGCTGCATAAATTTTACATGATAAATAAGCATGCAAATTTTTAACTGCTATTGCCCGGCTCTATCAGAGGAATTACTGTCTAGGTCTTCCATATGAAATATGTCTCTTAAATAGTAAAACTTGAAGTCACAATTAGTCCTTGTTTTATGGCTACAGAATGGCTGTTGAGCTGGCAGACGTGAAAACAACATGATCCTCTGTGTACACCTCCATCTGGGGCTGGAGTTAGAGGCAGCTGTTAGGCGTCTGATGTGGGTGCTAGGAACCCAGCATGAGCATCCGTTCTTGCTGCTAAACCATCTCTCTGACCAAAACAAACCAACCCCTAGAAACTTCAACCTTTTCCTTTGCAGCTTCCTGTCTTCTTTCTGCCTTGGTAGAACTGAAGAGAGGTAGAGTCTTACTGTCGATAGACATTGACCAGGGGAATACAGGACTGGTTTTGTCCACGTAAACCATTCAACCTTTATATCATCAATAAGACGCTTCATTTTTATAGCATTTGGGTGATTGTTTCCATTATATCCACTATTAGCTGTTTGACTCAAGAGGCCTGGCTTGCAGCCTCTCCTGGCTTCTCTACACACTCTCCTCCCTTGGCTTCACAATTTCTAAGTTTTGATCTAAAGTGAGAGGTGTGTGACTCTTCCTTTCCCTAGAACACATACAGGGCAGTGGAGAGCTACCAACCGGGGTAATTTCAGTGTTGTGTCTCAGGGGCTAGGGAGGCTGGAGCAGAGGAGGACACGGAGCATAGCTGATCTTTGCAACAGTCCGAACATGATGTTTATTGATTGAGCTGACCGATATGAGTAGGGCTCGTGGGCCCAAAGCAGCTGTGATGCTGGCCTCAAGGACCATTGGCTGCAGTTCATCATAACAGATAGAATAATGATGAGAAAGTATGAAATACTGTGAGAATTCCTAAAATGTGACCCAGAGTCAGAGAAAGATAATGTGTTCGTTCAGACAAGATTGTCACAAACCTCCAGCTTGAGGCGTTGGGGGTGAGGGATCTACAAAACACAATAAGGTAGGTGCAGCACACGAGACTGAGACTTCCTTGTGATTCCTTGCCTCTAAGAAGCACTAAAAAAAAAAAAATCCTTAGTGAGGACCTTGCCTGCTGATCCCATCTGTCTCCCCGCATGTGGAGCCTCTCACTTCTCCTCGTCAGCCTCTTCCATGTCCTGTGTTTTTCCTCCCCTCTGCTCAGACCAATAAGCAGAGAAAGGGCCATATTAGGGTCAAAAAGGGTATTGAGGCTAAAAGGATGAATAAAACTTTGTTCCTGATTTTAAGGTACTTTATAGATTATAGATTAGATAATTGCATGAACAGATAACAGAGTGCAGATCACATGGCAGGTGCCTTGCCTCTGATACAGCTCTGACATGAAAAAGACAACTCTAAGCAAGGGGGCAGAGAGGAGTGTGTTTTAAAGTCTTTTGGCTTCACCTTGTATTATGGATCTTTCGGGCAAGAATCCCTGGCTATAGCGACCTACTTTATGGAGCTTCAGTTATAGCTTTCCACATCTCATATGATGTAGGCCACGAGAGCATATGGTATTTGTTTAATCTTGAACTAAAGATGGTAGACCATGTTATATAAAAGTCCTGAAGATGATTCAGTTCCAGCTTCCTATGAAAAGCACAAGAAACTCTGACACACAGTTACAAAAGCATTCTACTGGTCCAGCTCAAAACCTTTATTGAAAAAAGGCAAAATGCTCAGCCCAATGCCAGAGACTAGATCAGGGACAGCAGTGTTTCCATAGCATCAACAGTTACATATCTGCAGGTTTTGTCCATGAATAGTCAACACTGAAAGATCACAGATCTGCTAAGAAGACTGCTTATTACTTTTCTTTATATTTGAGACCATATATGCCCAAGGCTCTCTTATCTTCAAAACAGCTCAGAACTGAGGCTGTACCTGCTCCAACCAATGGTTTGTGATGGAACAGACTTCTTGAAACATTTATCTATCATCTATATCTGTCTACCATGTATCTAGCTATCTGTACAACTATTTGTATATCTACCTGCCTACCTATCTGTCTAGGGGTGGAGCCGTGTGCCACAGTGAACACCTGGCAGTCGGAGGACAAGTCTGTGAAGTCCATTGTCTCCTTCCACCACTTGGACCCTCAGATTTGAACTTAGGTTCAGGCTTGACGGCAGGTGCTTTTACCAGCTGAGCCGTCTCATCAGAATTATTTTTATCTGATTCACAGACAGAGGCCCCTTGCCCTGAGGAGGCGCAGACATATGTGCTCTCCTCTATGTCTGGTTGTTATGGAGACATTTCCTGGAAAGTGAGACACTGTAGTTTACACGTTTACCAGCACAGACAGCAAACCACTGTCATTTTGGACAGGCCTTCTTTAAAGAACGTACCAAATAATAAAACATCGAACATCCATTAAGTAGATGTCTTGCTAAGAAAAATCTACATTGAAAGGGTACGTTCATACTCAAGACTGTTGGGTAAGGGTCTTACTTGTTATGGAGTAATCTCTTTGTACACTGTAAAAATATGTCATTCAGATTGGTTTAATAAAAAGCTGAATGGTCAATAGCTAGGCAGGATTTTCAGGGCAGAGAGGATGCTGGGAAGAAGAAGGCAGAGACGCTAAGGATGCAGAGCAGCCAGGATGGGCACTATGGAGATGCTGAATAAAGCTGTGAGGCAGAAAGCAAATTCATAGAAATGGGCTAATTTAAGTTAAAAGATCTGGTTAGGAAACAAGCCTAAGCTATCAGCTGTAGTTTCATAATTCATAAAAGTTTCCATGTCATTATTGGGGGAGCCAACGGTCCCGATGAAAAATCTGCCTACAAATGACATCTAACATAAGACCTGAGAAAGATTTTTAAAAAAGGTTCCAAACACATTAAAAAAAAAAAAAAAGGAGCCAAACATGTCTCCCAGCCACTGGCTGCAGGCTTGAGACACCAGCATGCCAGGAGCTAAGCTGCATGGCGCTTTAAGATTTTGCTCATAGGACTTCCCACAGGGCAGGGAACCCTGATTGCTCTTTGGGCTGACGAGGGAGGGGGACTTGATTGGGGGAGGGGGAGGGAAAGGGGAGGCGGCGGTGGGGAAGAGACAGAAATCTTTAATAAATAAATAAATTAATTAATTAATTAAAAAATATTTTGCTCATAAAGAAACAAAAAGTTACAGGATAGACTCCAAAGCTACAAAGAAACTCTGTCTTGAAACAAACAAACAAAAAACTTTAAATGGCTTGAGCACATTGCACATTCCATGCTTGCTTTAATACAGATTGTTTATATGCTACCTTTAGACATTTATGTGTTTTTAGAACAAAAGAACCAGGCACTGATGAAAACAAGCAGCCCAGGTGATCTGGCCTCAGAATGTCTCTGTGGCAGTTTCCTCAAAATTCTGCATCCAGAACAACTTTAAAGCTGCTAGCTGAGATGGCCCAGCCTCACAGACTATTCTAGCCAAGACTTGACCTTTATCTTAACTTTCTCAGGGTCCCCCAAAGATGCTAGTGCCCCAAGACAACAGGAAGCGGTCTAGATAACACAATGCCTGTATTCCCAAGAGGTGAGGTGGATGGTTTTTGGTCATTTGGTGGATTATATATGTTTTTTATTATTTCGAGAGTTTGGTTACAACTTGTTATTGAGTGTAGTTAGGAAAAATGCTAAGCAAAGGAAATTAAATTTAGGGAACTTTTTGAAAAGACAAAGAGGGATATAGAAATGATAGAATAAAAGGATAGGTCTTTGAATCTACTTTGAAACTAAAAAATGCAACTACAAGTCTTAAATATTTTACATTGTATGGATTTTTTTATATTGACACAAATTTAAGGTTATTTTGTTATACTGTATATATGCTTCTACTCTTGTAAGATATGTTTGCATATTGATACAAATTTAAAATTATTTTTGTTATACTTTATTATATTTTTCTATTTCCTGCTTAAGGTATTCTACCTATGTTAGGAGGAAGTCTGCTTGTTGGTTCCCGGCTGCTCAGCCCAGAATATAACTCCTATGTCAGGGTATCTGACACCTTCACAGAGATATTCATGCAGGCAAAACATGAATGCACAGGAAATAAAAATAAGTAAAATATTTTTAAAAGCACTTCTTTTCAGTTCTAGAGAATGTTTTGTTCAGTTCTACAGAATGTTTCATTCAGTTCTAGAGAATGTTTTGTTCAGTTCTAGAGAATGTTTCCCACAGCACAGTAATTAGAATTAATAACAATGTATCATTCATAGCAGAGTGAATCTTAACTGTTCTCCCTACAACCATTTTTAAAAAGAATGTTTGGTGATGAAAATGCTAACAGCTTATCGAATCAATCCACACACATCAAAACATCCCTCTGTGCTTTGTAAATATACACATTTTTTATTTGTCAATTATAGCTTCACAAAGATCGAGATTGGGGGCAGATCCCAAATAGAGGTGTCATGCTTTAGTCTTACTATCGAGGTAAATACAGTTTCAAAAAGTAACAACATTGTACCTCTCTCTTCCTACCATCTTTTACACACAAATAAGAAACATTTTTTAAATTTTCACCAAGGCCGGGAGGTGGTGGCGCACGCCTTTAATCCCAGCACTCGGGAGGCAGAAGCAGGCGGATCTCTGTGAGTTCGAGGCCAGCCTGGTCTACAAGAGCTAGTTCCGGGACCGGCACCAAAGCTACAGAGAAACCCTGTCTCGAAAAAACAAAAACAAAACAAAAAAAAAAGAAATAAATTTTCACCAAGGTGAATTTTAAATACACCTATTCTCTCCTTTGTTCCATCTGTAGATACTACAGGTGGAAATGTATTGGAAAAAGAAAACTTGAGAAAGTCTCCTGCAGTGTCTGGAGACCTCAATATGATGAGGGGGAGGACACACGGGAACGCTACATTACAGGCTAAGCACTCTGTTACCTCTTCAAACGCACAGACTGGCTGTGTCTTCCTTATATTTTCTCCCATACCTGGGTTTGAGTCATCAGGATTCCTGTTAGGGCTTGAATCTGCTATGATCTGTTTTCCAGTGTCACCAAGACATCTCCCATGACAACAAAACCTAATACAGAACAGTTTCGTCAAGATGGACATGAACTTCTGTGTTTAGACCAAATTGCTGACCATTTGGTCTGTTTTATGTATGTACAGAAAGAAGTCTCAAGTATTCTTAAATATTCTCTAGTGTTTCCGAAATGCATGCTATGATGAATGGTAGTTTACTTCAGTCAACGTAAAGTCCCAGTTCTCTGGTCCAAGTGGTAATCAGTGTGGACTTGGCTCTCTTCTTTATTTCAGTAAACTTTGGGTGGCATGGATAAAGTCCTAGAAAAAGGAACAAACGCCCAGAGAGCCACTCAGAAAGGCAAGAACCCATCTCTCGCTCTGAGATTGCTACTAGACTCAGGTGATTTGACTCCCAGCACCAGAATGAGAATGGTGTGGACATAAGCAGAATTTGGAAAGGATTATAAACCAGAAAAGTTGTTAATACACAATTCAACATCTCAGAATTACCAACACTGCTTATGGCTTCTTAGAAACAGTACCTCTTTCTTTGGTTCCTTTCCAGATGCCTTAGCAAAGGGTGGAGGGAGAGAAGCTTGTTATGAATAACTGCATTATGCGGCTGGTGAAACAGAAATTCATTTAATGAAAAGGAAAGCTGATTGGAAATGGCAGTCTCCTGCCTCACCCTGGCCCTGTCTTGCCAGCGCCTTCCTGAAAGGCAGCTGTGTGAAAGCCGTGCTTTGGGGCAGAGCTGCAGACGAGAGTGCAGCACCTTTGCTCTCTCCTCCTTTGCACGCCATTCAGAGCCCTTTCTGTTGCACAAATATTCAGGTAAAATAAAACTCTTACGATTTAAAACTAATTAAATAACAAAGAACAAGGTGCTAAAATGACCAAGTGACGGCCTGTGTACATGAATGACCAGGACTTGGCGACCACTGATGGTAACTGGAAAGTGAGCAGAAGCCAATGTTGGAAGACCGGTCTGCCTTTCTCAGGACAGGAGGAGCTGGATTCGAAACTCTCAAATATTTAGCTAAATGTTCGGTATACACACTCCTTGTGTACTCTTTTTCTGAATCTGGGAATAATTTGAAGGTATGGCCTCCAGTTCCTTCACCAGCTTTCTACTTGGTCAGGTCGGGTGTTTTCCTCCATCCACTTCCTATCTTCCAAAGGTGATTAATTGTCTCAACTGCTAATATTTTCTCTCCTGCCCCTAGGTAAGTGGGGGTGGGGGCCTTCATTCTTTTCTTTTCTTCTCTTATCCTTTTTGAGACAAGGTTTCTCTGTAGCTTTGGAGCCTTTCCTGTAACTAGCTCTTGTAGACCAGGCTGGCCTCGAACTCACAGAGATCTGCCTGCCTCTGCCTCCCGAGTGCTGGGATTAAAGGCATGCGCCACCACCACCTAGTTTATTTTCTAATGGACACTATAACTAATAACACAAACTTAATGACTTAAAACACATTTATTATTTATAGTTCTAGAGGTTTAGAGTTCAAGATCCATCTCATTATGGAAAAACCAAGGTAGTGAGTGGCAAGTCTGCTTGCCTTCTGGAAATCCTCCCAGACACTGCTTCTTTTGGCTTTTCTAGCCCTTGGAAGCTGCTCCATCTTTGATCCCAGCAGGAAAGCAAATTCTGATTTGACTAATGCCCACCTTTTCTGTTTTTCTTTTTAAGGATCGGTATAATCACCAAGCCACACATCCCAGGAGAATCTCCCCATCTCAAATTACTTAATCATATCTACAAAAATCCTCTCTACCAGATAACACAAATATTTAGGAGTTTTGATCATTAGGACATGGTCATCTGTAAGGAACAATCCGAGGCAGTCACAGTGACCTTGTTCCCTGGACAGAGTTCTGCAGGTTGGCAGAGAAAGACTGGGGTGGGAGGAGGGCGGCTGGCTGTTTCCCTCCTTTGAGAGGTTGGAGCAAGTCGAGAGGTAAGGCCCAGCAGAGAGCACACACCCTTTACAGTCAGCTACACCTTGGAGCACTGGGACCCTGTTCTTTGTATTTGTATCATGCTGCTGCTGCTGCTGCTGCTGTTGCTGCTGCTGCTGCTGCTGCTGCTGCTTGTAGGACCACAAGGATCTTGTCTCCCACTGCCTTGAAGATTGCATAAGTGATTAAAGATACTCAAACCCCCCTTAGAGCTCTGCAACTCCTTTCTTTGCTATCTTCATGGACACTCTGAGGCCTTTGAAACCTTGTGTTTGTATAACCTTGTGTTTGTAAAACCTTGTGGTCTTTGGGGAGACCACTGCTCTGCCACACACAAGGTCTCTTATTCCTTTACTGTGGAGGGTCAGAAAAAAAAAAAAAAAAGAGCAAAAGCATAGGCTCAATCACTTTGACCAGCAACCCAATAGTTTATGTCCTGATTCCAGTCACGGAGACTCCTTACCTCTATTTCTGATATAAATATACCAAGAACATAAATGCCATAATAGAAATAACTAAATCTCAATAAAGCGCTCAAGCCATTCATGAGGTTATTACTGGCTTCAGAAGTATTTTTATAAACCCCACTAGTGCTTGGGAAAGAAGCTGACAGGAAAAATGAGAAGAACATGGGTAAAAGTGGAAGAAGAAATAAGAGATGAAACGTATTTTTAAAAGATGTGCAAATAAATATTATGAAAAAGGTGTCACTTAGTAATGTGGGTGCTAGTTGTGTAGCAGTAGACAAGGATGACAAAAATTGGAAAGAGTGAGGCAATACATTTAAAAAAGTTGATTTAGAAAGCTGGAGGGAGGGTTCAGTGGTCGAGGGCACCTACTGACCTTGCACGATTCAGTTCCCAGCATCCACATGATGGTTCGCAACCATCAGGTAATCCCAGTTCTAAGGAAGCCTGTGCTTTCTTTTGGCCTCCCCAAGTACCAGGCACACATACAGGGCACACAGATACATGCAGGAAAAATATCCATATACATAAATTATTATTATGTTATGGTTGTTTGGTTTTTTTCAAGACAGGGTTTCTCTGTGTAGCCCTGGCTGTCCTGGAACTAGTTCTGTAGACCAGGCTGACCTTGAGCTCAAAGAGATCCACCTGGGGGCTGGAGAGATGGCTCAGAGGTTAAGAGCAGTGCCTGCTCTTCCAAAGGTCCTGAGTTCAATTCCCAGCAACCACATGGTGGCTCACAACCATCTGTAATGGGGTCTGGTGCCCTCTTCTGGCCTGAAGGCATACACACAGACAGAATATTGTATACATAATAAAGAAATAAATATTAAAAAAAAAGAGATCCACCTGCCTCTGCCTCCCAAGTGCTGGCATTAAAGGTGTGGGCCACCAATGACTGGTCACAAAAATTATTTTAAAACCTTTTTTAAAAGATAATTTATAGCTGCAAGTTCTACACTCAAATCTTAATTCTCAAACTCATAGTCTGATCTTGCACAAATCCTTTAAATGTTTTTATTATATAGCAGAGGAAATTGAAGCCCAAAGACATCGGCAATGAGGCCACAACAGGAAAATCCAATAGTTAGAAGGCAGCCTAAAGAAAAACATCTTCACTATTTCAAAAAGGGTGAACTAGTCTAGCCACAGAAAATGTGTAACATGTGGGTATTATTTCAAATATTCTACAGAAATACCCCTTCAAATCTTTCAAAAGAATTTGCTGACTCTTCCTACTTGTTAATACCATACTAGGCATGGTGAATAAGGCGTGAATAATATATGATGTCTGCCCACACAGAGGTTAGAGTTACTAGATATTAGACAAACAATAAAAAGTAACTGTGGCAGGAGCTTTGATGAAAATAAAGTTCAGGCACCTAAGCCAAAGTAAACTACTTGTTGGCATGGGACCAGTGGAAAGATTTTAGGTCGGGGCCTCATGATCACCAGTACCTCTGAGAATTCAACAAAAGAGCAGGGCCTCTTGCAGCCAAGATGGTGGAAGGACTTGGGAAGGGAGTTTCAAGCTTCCTGCTCCTTTGCTTGGAAGAGGGAAAGGGTCTCTTGGAGGTCTTTCACCCAACTCTAATGTCAAGCAGGGAAATTGCAAGAGGGCTCACTTGAGAAGACAGTGTTTCAGTTGCTATGGTTCCTGCAAGTCAAGGATTAGATTACTTTGCTTGCTTTTCAAAGCAAGCTTCCTTTCCCCCATCCCTGCTGAATACAACAAGCTTGTTAAATATAACAAGCAGGACTTGGAGCCCAGAAGTCAAGTGCACAGACTGTGGACAAACTGCCGCTCGCCAACTCCACGGATCCAGACGTATTTCCTCTGTGATGTCTCTGTAAAGTATTCCCAATATCAATATTTTCTTTCACTGACTTGTTATTACAAATACAGATACAGATACAAATACAGATACAGATACAAATACAGATACATCAAAGAGTGTCTGGAGCAGTGGCTGCCACAAAGGAAGCATTCAGTAAATATTTGTTACTATTACTGTTTTTAATTGCCGACCGCCGGCCTTTTAAAAATTTTCAAGAAGGCTAGTGGGCCATTTGAATTTACTTTAGACAATGTTTTCAGTTGTAGAAACAGTGGAGAACAGCAACAGAACATTACCCTCTGGTACTTGAAATAATACTGCAAAGCGACCAGAATCTTACTGATCATTTCTGCAGTTCTGTCTCCGAGAAGAAAGAGAGAAGATTTGATTGAACAGATAAAAGGCCCAGCCAAGGTCAAAAATATGAACAGAAATGACCACAAAACATGATAATGTCCTTGGGTGGACAGCTCATGATCATCTCCTTGATTGAGACAAGTGATATGCACAACATGTGTGTGTGTGTGCCCCCATTGGTTTAGCCAGTGATAAGCTCATAGCATTAGCCAGTCTTAATAAAAAAGGACCTCCATCTTTGACCCTTCTGCTCATCTCAGAAAAGGCCACTACACCACACCACTCAGCAGTATTTCTCTCGTGGGATCCCTTCCACGCTCAGAAGTCTTCCTTGCTTTTCCTTAATAAACCTAACTCACTTTGCTGGCTCTTCTGTCTGTTATATCTCACATCAAGGTGAGACAACAAACCCAAGAGCCGTTGGCTCAGGGTGAATCTGTCGACTGTTGATCATCTGGTACCCTCGTTCTCTGGGTTCTGCTGACCAGCATTCAGAAAGGGCCCCAGCGTTCTCAAAGATCTGCCTGCCTCAGGATGAATGGTATGGGGGTTTGAGTAAGAACGGCTACCACAGATGCACAGATTTGAATGGTTGGTCACCAGGTAGTGGCACTATTAGAAGGTGTGGCCTTTGTAGTAGGTGTGGCTTGTTGGAGGAAGTATATCACTTGGGGGTGGGCTGTGAGGTTTCAGAAGCCTAAGGCAGGCCCAGTGTTTCTCTCTCTTCCTGCTTCCTGCTCCTTCTCCAGCACCATGTCTGCCTGCACGCTACCACGCCTCCCGCCATGACAATAATGGACTAAACCTCTGAACCTGTGAGCCAATTCCCGTTCAATGTTTTCCATAATAAGAATTGCCTTGACCTTGGTGTCTCTTCACAGCAACAGATACCCTTAAGACAGATGGTGTAACTGAGTCACTGGCATAGGCATCGTGTGGATGGGGGCATTTAGTAGTGACACACACCTTTAATCCCAGGATTTGGGAGAGAGAGGCAGAGGGACTTCTGTGAGTTCAAGACCACCCTGGGCTGCACAAGATAATGCAGGAACAGATCCAGGTGGTGGTGGCTCCCACCTTTAATCCTACACTAGGGACTCACATGCCTTTAATCCTAGCACTAGAGAGGAATGTAAGGCAGGAGAAGTCAGGAACTCGTGCTCTCTCAGACTAAGGATTTCTCTAGTGGCTTGACTGCTGTGCTTTTCTGATTTTCAGGTTGAACCAAAATATCTCTTTCTGGGTTTTTATTATTTGAACTACAGCAATGGTCATCTATTTTGAAGAGAGAACAGGACTTGATCAGGTACCCTATGAGGGTATGAAAGAGTGGTTGAATAGTAAAGACGTGGTTGTGTGATGGAGGAAGGTCATTGGTTAATTATAATAAACCAACTGCTTGGCCTCATAGCTTAGAACATAGATGGGAGGAGTAAACAGAATAGAATTCTGGGCGGAAGAGGAAGTGAGGTCAGACTCTGCTCGACTCCCGGAGAGACCCGACAGCTCTGCTCTGGAGCAGAGATGCCATGCTCTGCTCGCCCAGGCAGCTCCAACCCACGATGGACTTAGGCTAGAATCTTCCCGGTAAGCGCACCTTGGGGTGCTTACACACATTATTAGAAATGGGTTATAAAAATATGTAAGAGCTAGCCAATAAGAAGCTAGAGTTCATGGGCCAAGCAGTTCTTAAATGAATACAGTTTATGTGTTATTATTTCGGGCATAAGCTAGCCAAGCGGCCCGGGTGTTGGGGACGCAGCCCCGCCACTCTTATTTTAACAGTTGTGTCCTTGTTAGAGAGGTGGTGTGTCACTGGGTGGGCTTTGAGATTTTAAAAGTCCATGCCATTCCCAGTCAGTGCCCCACTCCCACCCCTGCCGCTGCATCACGGTTGTTGTCTCAACATGTATGTTCTCTGTGGTGGAAGAGTGTGTGACCTTGTTGGAGGAAGTGTGTCAATGGGGATGGGCTTTGAGGTTTAAAAGCCCAAGCAGACTCAGTATCTTTCTCCCTGCTGCCTACAGATCCAGATGTAGAACTTTCAGCTGCTACGTTGTCTGCCTGCAGGTCACCATGCTCCCTGTGATAAACCAACCCTCTGAAACTGGAACCATGGTGCAGGACAGTTGTATTCTGTCAATTATATTTTAAATAAACGATGATTGGTCAGGAGTCAGGCAGGAAGTATAGGTGGGACAACCAGACAAGAAGTAAAGGTGGGAAAAGGAGAACAGGAGTATTCTGGGAAGAAGGAAGCTCCTTCCACTGTCCTGCCCAGACCATGGAAGAAGCAAGATGTGACCTGCTGAAAAAGGTACTGAGCCATGTGGATAACATAGATAAGAATAATGGGTTAATATAAGCTACAAGAGCTAACAAGAAGCCTGAGCTAATGGGCCAATCAGTTTATCATTAATATAGACTCTCTGTGTGATTTTCTTTGGGGGCTTACCAGCTGTGGGAACTGGGCAGGACAGAAACCCCAGCAAGCAGGTCCTCATGTTACAGAATCAAGCCCCAAATAAATCCTTTCTTTGATAAGAGTTGCTGTGGTCATGGTTTCTCTCCACAGCACTACAACAGTGACTAAGACACTCCCAGCTACTGCTCCAACACCATGCCTGTCTGCCTGTTACCATATTCTTCTCCATGATGGTCATGGGTCATGGACTCTACTACTCTCTGGAGGTGTGAGCCCCAAATTAAATACTAAGTTGCCTTAGTCATGGTGTCTCCTAAGAGCAATTAAAAAGTAAATAAGACATTATACATATAAGAGGCAACAGTATATTATATAATTTACTATTTAGTAGTGAAAACATTTGAGCCGTTCATGGTGTTGAGACTCTTAAAAAAATATATTTAAGATTTCAATTGCCATATTGTGACTTAAGGAAATCTTAAGGAGAAAATCCCTTACATACTTCATTTTGATTGTGGGAGAAACCAAGAAGTTAAAGCTAGACTCAAAACAGAACAAGTTACAGATTAGTTTGACAACAAATAGAGCATTTGCCATGTCAGAGAATGGTTCCAGATATTGGCTTCTAGAATATTAGCAGGGAACGATTCACCATTAAACTTAAAACATAGTAAATTAAACAGTGTGTTTGATGTCACATCGAGAGAGAGAGAGAGAGAGAGAGAGAGAGAGAGAGAGAGAGAGAGAGAACAAAGCAAAGCGATTCCAGAAAACTGATGTGAGGCCACATGGGGCATCAAGTTGCAGTTTTAATTTGTATGAGAAAGGCCTCAGTAAGAACTTCAGACCTGCTTAGTGGAAAGATTTGAAGGAAGTGTTGGTTCTCTGAAAAACAAACCTTTTGAGTGAAGAAACAGCCCAAGGTGCCAAAAGCAGAAAGTAAGGAATGGTATGACAGGTTTCTTAGGATGTTTTATAACAATCCAGGAAAGAGATGAAGGTCGGTAGTAGGAACCAGGCTCACTTGTACTAGTGAGAGCCAGTCTGGAGACATATTTTAAAGGTACCAATGGAGTTCCCTACTGGAATAGATGTGGGACAAAGAAGGGTCCTATGTTGGGATTGCTGAAGCTGTCTGATGGGAATAACCATTCTATTTGGACAGATTAAATGTCAAGTCTAGCACTCATTTGTTCCTCCTTACATCGATCGTCACAGCCTTGCTTGTGGCTCTGTGGGGCCTTTGACTACTTTCCTTCTGCTGCTGGATAATGACTCACCCAACAGTACTCTGCCTCGTGCCCAGGCAACACGTCTTTAAAGTGTTAACAGCCGGGCAGTGGTGGCGCACGCCTTTAATCCCAGCAGGTAGAGGCAGGCAGATCTCTGTGAGTTCTAGACCAGCCTGGTCTACAGAGCTAGTTCCAGGACAGGCTCCAAAGCCACAGAGAAACCCTGTCTCGAAAAAACAAAAAACAAACAAATAAAAAGTGTTGAACATCCACACAATATGAAGGGATGTGTGCATTATTGAGATGCAAGGAGAATGGTGTAAGCATGCCTTTGGCTGAATCTTAACTTTTCCTCCTGTCTTCTGAGATTCTGCTCTCTAAGAAACTAGTACAGATACTTTTGCCTCAGGTCTGCCTTCTGGGAGAACACAGTAGTATCAACATCTAAATGGATATGAGAGGAGGATGTTGTTGAAATGAGTCAGTTTGGGATAGTGATTTAGGAACATGAAGATTTGGTTGTTGTGATACAGGTAGACACTGTGGTCAATGGAGACCATCATGATATTGGTTGAAAGCACAAAGGGAAAAAAAAAAAAAAGAAAGAAAGAAAGCATAAAGGAATGACCAAAACCAGACAGTTGGAAGATTTTGGTCCCTGGGAGAGCAGAAACAGTCAGATCTATTTATTGTTACCACTCTGGTTTGTAGAGAAGTGCATGGCACCGAGCTGGTGCTCACTAGGGAATTTTAGGTCGAATGGAGTAGATCATTGGAGCCTTAGGATTAGACAGGGAAGAAAATCAAGTCACAAGGAGTGATGAACTTCAATAAGCAAGTCCAAGGAACTTGAACCCCTTGAAGGGGAAAAGTAGGTCTAACAGTACAAGCAAGAGAGAAAAATAACAAAAATGGAAGTTGTGGTTAGAGAAAAGCTCTCAAGTACACTTTCTACTTGAAGCCTTTTATAATTGTCTCTTGGGATGTCCCCCACCCGTGTCTCTTTAAGATATTGCATCTTTTACTGTGTCAAGTTATGTCCACGTGGCCTACCTACTTTCCTCTCTTTCTTCACCCCCAGGATGGACCCTATCTTCCAATAGAGACTGAATTTGAAAAAATGGAGGTGATGTGAGGGCCCAGAAACACAAATTGTGTGTTTGTACGTTTGGCATTCCTGATTTGTATCTGTGGTGTACAGATGAAGCTAAGCAGAGTACACATTAGAAAGACTGGGTCTCAAATGCAGATTATGCCCAAAGTACAGAACAGTAAGTCGCACTGAGTGAATAGAGGCGCATGAGCAATGTGGTAGAGGCTACTAGACTGGACATGACTCAGCTGTGTCACCCCTAGTGAGCTAGTGCAATGCAGGGAGGAGGGCAGAGCAGGCCCGCTGCTAAGACACACTTTAGCATCAGCCAGTGTGCAGAAATGAGGTCTAAATGAAGGCCAGTGTGAAGTAAGGGGAAGGAAGACACAAAAGCAAGCTCCACTGCTGCTACAAGCACGGCCCCTAAACAACTTGGAGCAGAAAGGGTTTACTTCAGTTCATGAGGCAGGTACTGAAGCAGAGGCCACAGAGGGATGTTGCTTAGTGGCTTGCTCTCCATGGCTTGTTCAGGTTGATTTCCTATACAGTGCAGGGCTACGTGATCAGGGCTGAAACTGTCCTCAATCCCCCATCAATCATTAATCAAGGGAATGCCCCATAGACTGACCTAGAGGCCAATCTGATGGAGCCATTTTCTCAGTTGAGATTTCCCTGTCCCAGACGATACCAGCTTGTGTCAAGATGACAAAAAAAAAAAAAAAAAAAAAA
>NW_026067966.1:9458162-9528418 GCF_014885135.2 Alexandromys fortis | reverse complement strand
TTCTCTGTTGCTCTGATAAAATGCTGACCAAAGCAATTCAGGCAGGAAAGGCTTTATTTCTTCTTACAGCTTCTTCATCAAGGGAAGCTAAGGTAGGAGCCTGGAGCAAAGACAATGCAGAAATGCCACATACTGGCTTGCTCTGCATGACTTGCTCAGTTTGCTTTCTTTTCTTTTCTTTTTTATTATTTTATTACTTTAAAAAATACCAATCCAAAAACAATAAATGCATAAATTTTCTATTACAATTGTAACAGGAATTATTTAATCAGTTGTTTATTGACAAGCATTAAATTTGTTTCCAATTAAAAAAAAAAAACAATCCAAGGCCAGGCCGTGGTGGCACACGCCTTTAATCCCAGCACTGGGAGGCAGAGGAGGCGGATCTCTGTGAGTTAGAGACCAGCCTGCTCTACAAGAGCTAGTTCCAGGACAGGCTCCAAAATCACAGAGAAACTCTGGGCTGGAGAGATGGCTCAGTGGTTAAGAGCATTGCCTGCTCTTTCAAAGGTCCTGAGTTCAATTCCCAGCAACCACATGGTGGCTCACAACCATCTGTAATGAAGTCTGGTGCCCTCTTCTGGCCTGAAGGCATACATGTAGACAGACTATTGTATACATAGTAAATAAATATTTGAAAAAAAAAAAAAACCTGTCTGGGGGGGGGGGAATCCAAATTCCTACCCCCTCCCTTCCTCCCACTCTCTCCCTCCCATCCCCCTCCAATCCTAAGAGGACAAGGCACCCTGCTCTGTGGCAAGTCCAAGGCCCTCCCTACTACATCTAGGTTGAGCAAGGTTGATCCAAAAAGAATAGGATCCCAAAAAGTCAGTACGTGCAGTAGAGACACTATCAGTGGCCCTTCAGTCTGCCCCAACTGCACCACATTCAGAGGTACTAGTTTGTTCCCATGCTTGTTCACTCCCAGTCCAGTTGGAGTTGGTGAGCTCCCTTTAGCTCAGGCAAACTCACTCAGTGAGTGAACCCCTCATGGTCTTGACCTCCTTGCTCATATTCTCACTCCTCCTTTCTTCAACTGGACCTTGGACCCAGGACCGTCTGCCCAGGGGTGGCACCAACCACAGTGGGCTGGGCCCTCCCCCATCAATTGTTAATGAAGAATATTCCCTCAGACCAGTCTGATGGAGGCAATGCCTCAGCTGAGCTTCTCTTCCCAGGTAGTCTAGGTTTGTGCTGTTGATAAAAATAACCAGTATCTATCCTTAAAGATTGATTTAATGTATCCTTGCTTGGTGCCCATGGATGCCAGAAGAGTGAGGAATGGATGAAGTCCTGAGGGAATGTGTATTGTTGATACAATCACAGCCATGTCAAGGATACCTAAGCCTCAGACCCACGGGAATGGCAAGGCCTCCCCTTTGTTTTGAGTATGGATATTGACTAACGAAAGATTGTATTTTAGCTAAGATCAGAATATGCATAAGGTACCTACTGCAGTTTTCTCATTCCCATGACTACAGCCTCAGACTGCTCCCCTACCGGCCTCCTCTTTTATGCTATATATAATAAGCATGCTGTTTCCTGTTGTTTGTGGCGCATCTCCATCCAAGAACAAGGCCTAGCCCATCCCAGCTTTAAGTTACTCGTGCCTGTTTTTTCTTCAGTGCCTGTTTTTTCTTCATTCCTTGTCACTCCATAGAGGTCAACTCTTAAAGCCATGCAGGTTAAGGTAGAAAATAGCAACAGATGCTCTGGAACTCGAGTTACAAGCCATTGCAGGCTGCCAAGTGGGTGCTGGCAATGAACCTGGTTCTTCTGCAAGTGCTCTTAATCGCTGACCCATCTTTTCACCCAGTCAGTACCCTTAAAAAAGGAACCTGTGAGCTCTTGACCACTTTTTCACATTGTGGGACTGCAAGGAGGAAATGACAACTTGTATCCTAGAAGACAGACAGGTTCAGAGTCTAGCCAGACACAGTCTGCTCTGATTTCCAGAATCCAGAATTGGGAGAAGCTTGTTCATAAGCTACTAAGTCTAATGTTTTATTACAACATCCCAAATTCACTAAGAGTAGTGAATTTGAATCCAAAGGTGTTATTAAAAACATAGTCTGGAACCACACAGAAATCAGTTTGTTCAAAAATTATTTCATGAGCACTGTTATATTCTAGACATCATCTTGCTAGGGTGGGGAGGGAGAAAAGCAGGCAGTAAAAAGACGAGGGAAACGAACAAATAAATTATAGATATGATGAATCAGAAGAGAAAGTGATCGATTACGGCCTGATAAGAGTATTCTGGGGCGAGGGAATGGCAGGTGCAAATGCCCTGAGGTGAGACCTACCCAAGAAGGAAAAGGGGGGAGAAGCGCCTATAAAATAGAAGCTAGTTAATATGGCTGGAGAGCAGAGAGTATAAAGGGGAGAGCTGGAGAAGGCGGGAGAGACAAGTCCAGATAATGAAGCATTAGCCAGTGTGTACTAAGCAAAATGAAACCACTGAAGGGCTTCAGGACGGACCGTGCAGAGTGACAAAGGCAGTCTGGAGTGAGGCAATAGCTGTCAGAATGCGGACAGTGGCTCCGGAAGACTACAAGAGATGAAGGCAGCTTAGCAAAGGGATGGCGAGAGACATGGGGAGAGAGGTCATACACCCAAGTTTTCAGGACGCAGACAATCCAGGCAGTCCTCACTTGTGTCAGAAATGTGTTAGGTATCTGGCGTATCTGAATGGGTGTCTTTACTAAGGACTGTGGGAGGAAGGACAGGAGGGAACCTGACAACTCAAGCTCAGTAGAACCGGCATATGCTGGTCATCCATCCACATGGACTGGAGCAGAGGGTGCTAAAGACAAATTCAGAGTTCCAGGGCGAGACCTAATGAAGACCGGAGGACAGGAGAGAAAGCATTTGAAGCCAGCAGAAGAGGATGAAACCACCTAGGAAAGAGACTATGGTGGGACTCTCTGGGCTAAGATGATTCCAGCTCAGAAGTTACCTAAGGAGAAGCTAGTTGTTGAAGAGCAGGGGTAAGAGAAAGCTGGAAAGAGAAGAAGGGAGAGTGTATTTGGAAGAGGCCCAGGAGGGTCAAGTGCCGGGGCAGGACGATCTTCTAACAGAAAACTAGAGACAGAAAGAGTGACTACTCCTATAGTAAAGACAGGTGGAGCTCTGACAAGGACTTTGGGAGGAAGCTTTTTTCTTACATTATTTATTTATTGGTTACATATACTACTGTGTACTATGGCTAAGTGCTGAGGTCAAAGGGCAATTTATGGGAGCTGGTTCTACTATGTGGGTCTGGCAAGCGACCCCAGATTATCAAGCTTGGTGGCAGGGGCCTTTATCCATCTCACCAGACCCAGAAGAATGTTTTTAAAGAAAGGAAGAGGCATTAGCATGTTTACAGTTCTGGTTAGAAGCAAAAGGAAAGTCGATACTCCAGTGCAATGTCCCTGGGAAAGCAGGCAGGGATAGGACACAGAACGAAGGCAAACTTCATTACAAAAAGCCAGTAAGGGCCAGAGTTCAGCACGAACAAAATTATATGGAGCGGTTCAACATCAACAACAACAAAAAGTTGGAGAGCTGGTGGTGGGGCAACCTCAGAGAGCAGCTGCAGTAGCTTTAAGGCTACGGAAGTCACACCGTCAAGTTCTAGAGGTGCAAAGGGTGGAAGCCGCAGCACCGCGCTGCAGCTGCAGCTGCACGCTACCGCTGCAGAAATGGCTGAGAAGAGGCAACACAGGATGTTGTCTGAAAAAAGTCAGGCAGGTAGGGCGAGGGTCTATTTCGAGAGTTAACAGCAGCATCGGCCAGAGCAGATCACTTCTCCGGTCTCAGAGGGAGGACAAGGTACTCCTTGGCTTTGGCTGTACGCTCAGCGAAGCTGAATCTCAAGTGCCACGTGTTTCGTAGCTTTCATCCCGGTAAAAAAAAAAAAAAAAAAATCAGTTTGCGCCCCTGAAGGCAGTTTCAGTAGATTCCCCCCGGCCGCTGGCCGGCTTCTGCCTGCCCTTCCAGCGCCGGGCCCTCGCGGCAGTCAAAGTTCCCGGGCGGTCTGCTTCCGCCTCAGGATCAGACCGCGTGGGGGTTTCCATCAAGCACCCGCCACCCCGGGAATCCCCCCATCTGGCCACACACGAACCCCGCTTCCTCTAAATCTCCTCAGCCGGCGTTTGAAGCCTCCGCACGCCCGATTGAGGTTTGGACGTTCCTCCCGAGCCGGTCTCAACCCGCCTACACAGACCTGCCACCGTCAATCCCTCGGCTGCGCCCGAAAGGAGCCGAAGGCCTTCGGCAGGTTCCGCCACCAGCGTGGAGGCGGGGCCTCTCGAGCGGCTCCGAGCCGAGCTCGGCTGTTTCCGTGAGTGGCCGCTGCGCACTCGGCACTGGGCGGCGCTGGCTGGCTCCCTGGCTGCGGCTCCTCAGTCGGCGGCGGCTGCTGCTGCCTGTGGCCCGGGCGGCTGGGAGAAGCGGAGTGTTGGTGAGTGACGCGGCGGAGGTGTAGTTTGACGCGGTGTGTTACGTGGGGGAGAGAATAAAACTCCAGCGAGATCCGGGCCGCGAACGAAAGCAGTGACGGAGGAGCTTGTACCACCGGTAAGAGGAGCAGGAGGAGGAGGCAGGAGCCGGAGAGAGCCGGGGGGACGGAGGGGGGCCGGGGAGGCGCCGGACACCAGCGCTCGGGGCCTTCCCCTCGCAGGAGGGGCCGCGGTAAAGATGGAGCCTCCGCCCGAGCCCCACAACACCGCCGCCGCTCGCAGCGAACAAAGAATAATGGCGGCGGACTGGAGCCAGCGGCGGCCGGGCGGCAGCGACTCTGCCTGCAGCCAGCGGCGGCGCTCATGGCGGGGGGCGGCCGGGCCGGGGCGGGGTGCGAGCGAGCGGGCGGCCGGCCGCGGCAAGCTGGCGCCCGCGTTCCCGCCGCCGGCCGGGCCGGGCCGGGCGCGGAGCCGGAGCGGAGCCGGAGCGGAGCGGAGCCGCCCCGGGGGAGGCCGCCCGCCCGCCCGCCGCCCCCCGCTCCCCGTTCGCCGCCGCCCGCCCGCCCGCCCGCCCGCTCGCTCGCCCGCTCGCCTGCCCCGGCTGTGCCGGGCTGGCAGCCCGGGCCGCCGCCTGGGTGCCCGTGGGGGGTGGAGGAGGAGGAGGAAGAAGAAGGCGACAGTTGAGGGCAGAGGAGGTGAAGGTGCTGCCGCCTCGGCGGCGGAGCCCGCTCGGCGAGCGGACGAGCCGCAACGTCCGACCTGCTTTCCTCTCCGCTCTTGGTGCAATAAAGTTCGAAACCCAAGGTTTTCTCTGGTGCTGTATTTTGTTCTCGCCCCTGTCCCCTGATCCCACGCGGTTGGAGAAAATGCTGTTTTCTGCCCTTGGCTACTCGAAGGGAGATTTTTGGCTATTTTCTTCATTCCTCGGTTTTGTAGATGAAGAATTAAAACAAAAAAAAAACAAGAAAATCATGGAAATGCATTCTTTTGGGAAGGAAAGGGGCGCTAAGAAAATATATTTATAATAACTTTTTACAGAAACTGTTGGGATCTTGTAAAAGGGAAGCTGGTGTTTGAAAACAGTTTCGGTTTTAACCCTTTTCAATAAGATAATAATCACTTGAGGGCCATCACTCTGAAACTCTTCTAAGAAACGAATATTAGCTGAGGTACTTTTTTGTTTGATATCATTGGGGGGAGGCAGTCTTGCCAAGCTTTGAGTCATCGGATCTCCCCTTAATCTTGCTCACTCCTTGCCGTGTTTCTCACACACTTCTGTCTAAACTTTAATAGAGGATCGAAATAATTCTCACTCTAAAAATAGTCATTATTTGTGTATTGTAGTAGGTAATCCCAGTCTGAGGTTGTGACAGTTCAAGCCGGTGGAGGTTGTGGTTTATCTTTTTTCCCTTCACCTAGAACATTGGCAAAGGAGACTGTCAAAAAGTCATCGACACATTAAAGATTGAAGAGCATTGCAGTATGACCTATTTAAACCTGTCATATCTTCTCAAAAGTTACAGTGGGATTGTAGCCTCCCCTGGCATCACATCTGCCTTTAAAGATTTAGCATAAGATACTTTTGTGCCATCTATTAAAATTTTGTGCACCTACTCATCATTTCCTGGCTTCAAAGCAAAACCCCAAGTAATTATTTTAGTTGCTTTGAAAGATGCACAGTTTGTTTTTAAATAACCAGTTGTGATTGCTGCATGCAAGACCTTTGGTTAGGAATAAATGCTGATTGATAGTAGAGTCATTGTGTTTGATTTTTCTGTGTGTCAGTCAGGACTCTGAAACTTTGTTGCATTGTTAGTCTTTAGCACTTCAACAATTTGCTATTGTCAAGAAAATTAAGATGGGGTGAGGGAATGTTTCCATAGGATTAAGAAGACAGTTCTGTTTCCACACAGTGAAGAACTTACACATGTAATGATGTTGGTAAAGTGGGTTTTTTTTTTTTGGTTTTTTTTTTTTTTGGTTTTTTGGGGGGGGTAAAGTGGTTTTTACAAACAATTCTTTTACAAACCAATAGAGATGATACATGAAAATGAGTCTTTCCTTCTAAGAATAAGATTTTTTCCTGGTGTGTTCTTTCGTCAATCTTGACCAAAAGATATTTTAAATTTTATTTTTGGAGAATCAGATTGACTGAGCAGTTGCAGAGGAAACTTGGGACACTTTTTGTCTGCTTTAGTTTTCAAGCATTCACCTGGAACCTGGCCTGCATTGTAATTCTCCTGGCTCCTAGGGGCCAGGAAAAATGAAGCTGTGCCTTCTTCCTCTCATCCATTCATTCACTTTTTATTTGTTTATTCATGGACATGTGCATGTGGGAACTAATGAATTAGCCTGGCAAAGGTGGCACACACCTTTAATCCCAGCACTCTCCGAGGCAGAGACTGGCAGATCTATGAGTTCAAGGCCAGCCTGGTACACCAAGCTAGGGAGTTCCAGGACAGGCTCCAAAGCTTGTCTACAGAGAAACCCTGTCTCGGAAAACCAAAAAGCAAGCTAATGAATTATTTTTTGAAAGAATGTATCTAGTGGATACTAAAGGAACATTTCTTCTGGAGTTTGAAACTAGTGTCAGCCACTTTTGAATGAAACTTCACTCAAGAGCCTGAAGAAACAGAAACCCAATCCATAAATTTCCTTTTTTCACTTTCAGAAGCTAATGTATCAACTCTAAATTAGCAATTTTTATTTTCTTAGAAAAGTAAAAGTGTCTCTCCTAAGGCATTGTTTTTGTTTGTTATGAGTAGTTTTGGAAGATCAATTATGTATTTTTTAAATATCATCTCATATGCCCTTTTTAATCAGAGAATATTATTTGTGACAATGCTTACATTGGGTCACTGAAAAGTAAGTTAGTTCCATAAACAGGTAGATTGGCAGTTGCAGCCATATAAACTTTGCAGTTATGTATTCATATAACCATCTTTCTTGCTGTGTTACTTCCAGAACTAACTTTTGTATTTTGAATAGTTAGAGCTCAAATCTGAGCTTAGATAATTACACCAATTCCTTGTGCATGTGTGAACTTGACTATACAGTTGTAACACTTGACAGTAGTCCATGGTGATTTGAATATTTAACACTTGCTGTGACACACATATCATGAGATGTGTCTATTTGGTGTGGAAAAATTACAAGTCTGGGTTTGAATCCCAGCATTGCCAGTCCTTTCATGTGCCTACACTTGGGAATTTTGTGACCAGGGGAAGTGTCTTCTTTCTCTGCCTCAGTTTCCTCGTTTGTACAATTAGAATAATAGCATATTCTTTTGGTATTTTTAGATAACTAGAAAGGGCTTTTCCTTCAGCAAATTGTAATGTTCATCTTAGCTTTAACTTCTACCTTTGGGGCCTTTCACAGGTGTCTTAATTTCTCCAGACTTACTGTGTTTAATACACTGGGCCAGAAAGTCCCACAAATCCAATGAGGAATTTCACTCTTTACTCTCAAGGAACTGCTGGGAACAGTTATTTATCATTAGAAAATAATCAAAGAAAAGAGAGCACTCTTGGTGAAGTAAAAAGCAATCCTTCTTTTGTATTTTCAGTTTTGTTTTTTAAATTAATTATTCAGATGGTACAGAACATAAAGTTTAGCAAAAATAGCCCATGTGTCTTCAAAAGCACTCTCCATACACAAGTAAATGTGAGTGTCTTCTTCACACAGGTAGTAGTACGCGATGCAGACCTGTCCGCCCCTCTGACACTCATTGCCTAGGCTAATTATAATGACTTTGCAATTGGTTTGTATAAGCACTTAAAGACCGTTTAAAAAGATCTTTAAATTTTATGTATGTACGTATGTGTATGGTTGATTGTATGAATGGGCACTGTGTGTGTTCAGGAGCCTGAGATGGTCAGAAGAGAACATCAGATTGATCCCCTGGAACTGGAGTTTCTTGTAAGCCACCATGTGGATGCTGGAACCAAACCTGGGTCCTCGTCAAGAACAGTAAATGCTCTTAACAACTCATCCCTTCAGCCTGAGTCTTTTTATGAAAGTATTTTTTAAATATGGGTATGCTTAAATCTATTAACCTTTAGGTGAGCTGATTCTGTTTCTAGACCATGCATGACCTTGTACATTGTGACGCCACCAAGCTTGGTAGTAGTAGTGCACACCTTTAGTCCCTGCACCCAGGGGGCTATGCCAGCTGGATCTCTGAATTCAAGGCCAACCTGGTCTACAAGTAAATTGTAGGCAGGGCTTCATAGTGAAACCTGGTCTCAAACAAAAACTTTACTTAAGCAAAAATTATTTGAGTGAAAAATAGTGGGGTAGTTTGTGAGAGGAAGTGACATTTAAACTGCCTTCTCTCTCAGCTCCACTTTATAAAAGCCTTTAGTTAAAGATTAAGATGTATACAGGAACAAGCAGATGTGTAATAAATTGATTCAAGCCGGGCGGTGGTGGCACACTTGCCTTTAAAATCCCAGCAGATTAAAAGGATTAAAAAAACAGATTAAAGGAGGCAGAGGCAGGCGGATCTCTGGGTGATCGAGAGAGCTAGTTCCAGGACAGGCACCAAAGCTACAGATAAACAAGTTGATTTAAAAGGTGAGTGTAATCTGACTTTGACTTTGTTTCATTAAAATTCTTACCATCCTGACCTTTCAGTTATTATTTTAATCAAAAAAGTATTGGCAGTTTTCTCTATTGATAAATAAGAATGTTTCATTTAGTGTTTTTGTTTTGTTTGGAAGGCAGGGTGATTCTTTTATATTTATTTTGGTTGTCTGAGAGAGGGTCTTGTGTGTAGTCTAGATTATGCTAGAACTCACTATGTAGCCCAGGCTGGTCTCGGACTTGAAATCATCTGCCTCTTTAATTTCTTAGTTGTAATTAGTATTTCTTGCTTAAATAGAAAATGAATAGTTTGACGCACTGCTGTCTCCTGAGAACCACGCTGTGCCCACCCCCCTCCCCCCTTTTGAAAGTCCCTAGTTGGTTAGCTGAACTAAGTAAAATACATTTCAGCCTCAGCAGAAAACGAATCTTAGTGTCTTTTTGTTTCCTTCTTGGCTCCTAAGAGCAGCATTACGCTATATTGCATTTTATGTGTTCATGTGACAGATTTTCTAGACAGCGCATCCCACTTCTTTCTTTAGTTATTAAGTAAACCTGTCATGATAGACTTCATTGTTTGTAGATATAAGTTGAGAATGAAAGTGTTGTGGCCGTACAGCCTACAGCTTTATAAGGCTGTTACTGTCACTTGGAGGTTTCCTTAGTATTATATAATATTAACATGCTATTTTTACCTGCTGCATGATTAAGGTGTGCCCAGAGCGTTTATACAGATTTGGTGATGAGAACAGGTAGAGTTGAAGGTTCTAAAGGCATGTGACTTCTGAGTATTTGCAAACTATCAGTAAGGCAAATGTTTCCTCAGTGTGTTTGAGTTGTTCCCTGGGGTAGAATCAGCTCAGTGTTCTTGGTGGTGTTCTGTTTGTGTTTGTTTTGTTCCCAGCACTCTGGAGGCAGAGGCAGGTGGATCTCTGTGAGTTCAAAGCCAGCCTGGACTACAGAGTGAATACCAGGACAGGCTCCAAAGCTATCGAGAAACCCTATCTCTGAAAACAAAACAACAACAACAAAAGAAAGAGTAAGTTGATTGGGAATAGCTAAGTAATGACCTTGATGCAGGAGTAAAGGGTAGATCAGAAAGTAACCAGCCAGCAATGATGGAAGCTTTCTTTCCTGAACACTAATGGATCTTCTTTGAAACTAGGATTTAATGAGTTTCAGTTGTATCCTAATAACTTGGTTATTTGCTTGTGAGATTTTGGTTGCAGTTATGATGTAGATGTAACAGACAATGTTTAATTTAACCGGGATTTAATAAAACATTATTGAGAGATTTACCCCTGCTTGCCTTAACAATGACAGGAAGAAACATGGAGGCATCCTATTTTTCATCACAAAGTGATAATTATTGCTTATTTAAAAGCATTTATATTCTTAGGCTTTTCTTTTTTGTGATTTATTTGGAGACAAAAGTCTCCCCTTGTCACTTGGCTGGCCTGGAATTCACTTTGTAAACAAGGTTGGCATTGGATCTAGAGATCTACCTACCTCTGCCTCCTGTGCTGCTGCCGGGATTGAAGGCATGCCCCGCCACTAACAGCCATTATTACTCTTAAAGAGGTTTCTTGATTCAGTAGAAGCAGTATAGTTCACCGCAAATAACAATAGTAATATTCTGCTGTTATGTGTTGCTATTTATCAACCTAATTTGTTCATGGAACATTTGCTGATCATCAATTCGTAGTTGGTAGAATAAAATCACAGGGAAATGTATTCAGGTACTTAAGAAAATAATTCCTGGATAGCAAGTGAAGATTGTTCAGGTGCTATAAGTAGAATGTACATATTCTGTCTCTCACCCACAAAGAGCTTGAAGTGCACACTGTAGGGGATGGTGGTACAAGGACACCTCACTTTTGTCATGAAGAACTACAGAGTTTTGAAAATTCATGTGGCAAGTTTTGGTGGGCAGGCACCATTTCAGTGGAATATTGAAGAATTTGTATAGGTGGAAGTGTATATTCTAGGCAGTAAAATATACTACAAAATGAGGACAGTGGTGTTCAGTGAACTTGCTATATATACAGATTGGTGAAGAGAGCATTAGGTCACTGTGGATTGACAGTATAAGGGATCCTGAATATGAGGCACAAGTTTAAGTTTTATATAAGAAACAAGAAAGACATATATATATATATATATATATATCTGAATATATATATTCAGATAGAAAATACATTGAATTATCTTAAAATGTAGATTTTTTGACCTCCAGTGTATTGTAAAAGACATTATAGCTTCTCTATCAGCTTTATTGAAATGTTATTTACTATATATAATCCACCTGTTTGACAGATATAATTCAGTAGTTTTTAATGTTGTTACCAAATTGTGCATCTGTTGCCACAGTCAGCCCTGGAACATACTCATTACTTCAGAAAGAAATCATCACCCTCTAAAGTCCATACTCAGCAGCCCTAGACAACTGCTAATCTGTGCTTTATAAATTATCTGTTTTGGACATTACATATGAATGAAATCATTTGATGCATTCTTAATAGTGGCGAGCTTCTTAGCTAATATTTTCAAAGTTCACCCATATAGTATTTATCAGTATTAATTTTTGTTGCCAAATAATAGTCTATATTATACTCATTATTTTACTCATTAGTTCTTGGACACTTTGACTAAATGATACAATGTAGACATAGTTTCATTATCTTGCCAAGATATCAAGGAAAGTGTTGGACCTTATGTCAGTCCAGTTGCAGCTGTTTGAGGAACTGTCAGGACATTTTCTAAGGCTACTGCACATATTCTATATTCCCACTAGCAGTGTATGAGGGCCATAACGTCTCCATGTTCATATTAACATTTGCTATTCTATTTTCTCCATTATAGCCATTCTTGTGGGTGCCAAGAAAGCTATGTCATTATGGTTTTGATGTTTATCTCTCTAATGGTTTTAGACATCATTTCATATGTGTTTATTGGTCTTTTATGTATCTTTGAGAAGTATCTATTTAGATCCTTTGCCTGTTTTCAAAGTGAATTATTAATCTAGGTATAAGTGTCTTACCAGGTACATGATTTACATTTTCCTCTCTCAGTCTATTAATTGTCATATATCTCTCTCTCTCTTTCTTTCTTTCTTCCTTTCTTTCTCCTTTGTCTTTTCAAGACAAGGATCTTACTATAGCTCTGGCTGTCCTGGAACTCACTATGTGCTGGTCTCAGATTTATAATACCTACCTTTCCTGTGCCTCCCTAGTGCTGGGATTAGAGGTGTGTGCTGCTACACCCTACTCTATTGCTTTCTTGATGTTATTATTTGAGGCATGGATAGTTTCGTTTTTATTTCTAGTTCATCACTTCTTTTCTTCTGTTGCTTGTGCTTTTAGAATCTTTGCCTTGTTTTTTCAAGATGGAGTTTCTCTGGCTGTCCTGGAACTGCGTTTGTAGACCAGACTGGCCTCAAACTCAGAGATCCATCCGCCTGTCTCTGTTTTCCAAGTGCTGGGATTAAAGGCATGTGCCACCACCGCCTCGCTGAATCTTTTTCCTTTTTTTTTTTTTTGTCATATTTTCCAAATAACTCTGAAAGCCCAACAAGCAATACCATTTGTTTAATGAAAAGCAGTTGAAGTCTAATGTGTGTGGTGCTGGGCTCTGCCTGCTGCTCTCTCACTGGTCTGTGTCCATACGCCGTTTCTGGAGTGATCGGTGAAAGACAACGAAGAACCAGGAAGTGGCGATTTTGAACATGACATAATAATTGGCTACTTTCTGAGTGAATTTATGGTGTCAGCTTGGATTAGTGTATTTACAATTGTTCTATTTGGGAAATTCACTTTTAAGCTTACACAAGGTGAGTGATACTGCGTTCATTTTCTTTTAGAAATACTGAACTGTCCTTCGAAGTGTAAAGGATGAACTCACTGTCATAGGAAAGCATTTTTTTTTTGTAGCATTATCTCTCTGGAAGAAGATTTCAAAGCTTTTATTTTATTAATAACTACTAAAGTTTGTCTCTAAGAAATTTCAGTTTTAATTTATAAATAGATGACTTGGAGTAAAACATTCTAGCGTAGGTCATCGAAAAATGAATTAATTTTTTATTTCATTCCTCAGATCTGTATCAATAGAGAGATAACAATAAGTGCCAGGTCATATGACCCCTCCCCAATTTCTTATATCCCAGTCCTCATTTCCAAATGCACGTTTGCGGTTTTACATAGCTAATTAAATAGTAATATTTGTTTAGAGGGAATATTTATAAGGACCTAGGCCATAAGTTTGCTTTATACTTGTCTCTTTTAACAGAATGTGTAGCCCTGGCTGGCCTGGAACTTGCTCTGTAGACCAGGCTGGTCTTAGACTCAGAGATCCACCTGCTTCTGCACAACCACACCCGAGTACTGAAATTAAAGGTATGCACCACCAGGCTCGGTTTAATTGCAGATTTTTTTTATCCTTTTTTTTTTAACTTAAAGAAGAAATTTATTTTTTGTGATTTAAGGTGATTTGTACTTTGAGCTTTTATTAATTTTGATGTTATATATAGTAATCTTCCTTTAAAGAATAGTATTGAAGTTGTGTTAATCAAAATAACAATGAAAAAGTATGTCTACCTGGAAAGTTGGGCTTGATGTCGATTATTTCAAGACTAAAGATAAAAATACTGAACGTCAGATGTCTACTCAAAACCATACATAAAGAGCCAGGCGATGGTGGCACACGCCTTTAATCCCAGCACTCGGGAGGCAGAGGCAGGTGGATCTCTGTGAGTTTGAGACCAGCCTGGTCTACAGAGCTAGTTCCAGGACAGGCTCCAAAGCCACAGAGAAACCCTGTCTCGAAAAACCAAAAAAAAAAAAAAAAAAAAAAAAACCATACATAAAGAAAATACCCTGTATAATAATACTATAATGGTGAATGCGGGTCATAATATATTTGTCCACATTCACAGTGTGTTACATCAAAAATAAACCCAAATGTAAAAAATAAATACACACAATACAAATAAAAAAAAATTGTGCCACTGTCTACATGCCATTTGTCAGCTTCACAGAATATCCGTGTCTGCTTTAAATATAGTCTGCTAGAGCTTTGGGTTTGGGTTTTTTGTTTTTTATTTTTTTCATTTGCTGACGGACTGGTAAGCAACATATAATGAAAGTGACTTGCGTATTTCTTTATATTCTGTAGGATTTCAATGTTGATTATGTCTACACTTCTCCACTTTTATAATACTGATGACTGAGATGATAGCCCTGAAGCCTGTAAATTCCTTACAGACCTCAGCATCTCTACCCGTCTGTGAGCTAGGATGTGTGTCCTCTGACCCATGCCCTAGCAGCAGTCTAACCTTAGGGGACTGAGTTTTCATTGTCCGTGTCTGACTTGTAAACATTTCACCAAGAAAAGCATTTCAAGACCTACTTCAAAATAATTAACACTGCTTCTTCAACTTACAGACTTCTTAAAAGCACGTGGACAGTCAGTGTCCATTGAATGTAGTGGTCTCACACAACCACATTGAATAGAATACTGAACATTTAACTTCCGGTCATAACTTTGGGGTCTTTACAGTTTGGGAATGGAATTAGTTTATAAACCAGAACTTCAAATGTAAAGACTGGTTCACTCTTTCAATATGGAAACACTTATAAAAGTATTTACTTTTTGAAGGTGTACAGTCCTTGTTTCTAAGAAGCAAGCTTCCTGGTCCTTCTTGTGGCACTTTCCTTTAGACGTTACCTAAAGGGTCAGCTTCATGAAAAGCTGTATGAGATGAGTGTTTGCAAATGAAGTTCACTAGGAAGAGGTGGGAGACCAGGCCAGTGAGGTGGTTCAGGACTAAAGGTACCTGCTGCGATGCCTGATGACCTGAGTTCAGTCGCAGTGACCGACTAACAGAAGGTGAGAATCCACTATAGAGTTGCCCTCTGACTGCATTCTTGCGCATGTACATGGTGAATAAATGTTTTTTTAAGGCACTAATGCCATCATTTGAAAAGAAATGAAGCCCTTAGCGTGTCACATGCTGCATAGTTGCAGCTGCCTGCCAGGCAGCACTGTCTGTTGTTGCCCAGACAAGGAAGCTTGTTCTCAGAGCCGTGTGGAGGCTCACCTGAAAGAAAATGAGAAAGCAAGATGAGAAACTTGGAGTTTTCAACTTTCTTCTTGAAAAGAACTATATACTAGATATTCATAAATGACTGCTGTAAGTTACACAGTGTTTACACAATCACATAACACTTCCCCAGTTCACTCTTGCTGAATACTCACTTTGAGAACTCTTTTTCCTAAGCTATGAAACTTTTTAAGACTGGCACTCCCACAGCATGGTAATTACAAAACTGCAGTAAGCCATAAATACTGAAATTAAAATCGGGATTTATTAAGTAGTGTTGCAGCGTTGCTGTCTGCCGTCCACGTGGAGTGGTGGTTAGGTTATGCTGGTCACTGTTGCCACAGATTGTCTTTGAAGCATGGAAAGTAAGTTCCCGGTGTGATGTGGTGTGTGTGTGCCATTGTCTCATTTCCTAGAACAGGAGTTCAAGCAGTTGTAAACCATCTGATGTGTTGGGGGTGCTAATGTTGACCATGGAAGAGGAAGCAAACACTCTCAACTGATGAGCTCTCTCTCCAGCCCCTAGAATTAATTTAAGTCAGTACGTTACAATCGCCTTCATGTTACAACTTTTATGTCTTCTGTTATCTAGAGAAGAGATTTAAGTATAGATTTATTTTCTGTTTAGAAAAGACCTTGTTTTGAAGGGCTCAGATATTTTGAGAACAGATGTAATCAACTTGGTTTAGGTAGCTATTTATTTTAGTTGATCTCATTGCCTGTCTTCACTCATTATCAAATCTCGGCTTTAGACAGTTGGGGTTAATGAGTATTGAGTAAGGTATGTGTCTAAAATGGTGTGCATATGATGACTGAATATGATTTTTTCTTACCTAGTTTCAGTGAAGGGATGCTATATTTACCAGGAAACTAGTAGTCTCAGAAACTTGGAACATTGCTCAGTTTTGAGTATTGACTACATACATTTCAATTGTGGTAGACTAGACATATCAAAGCAGACAAATAGCGAATGTTTTGAGGTAACAGCCAGGAAGCTTTACAGGGTAAAGCACTTTAGAGGAGTGCAGGCAGTAAGTACCACATGGTTATTGACCGTGAGATAACCTCTGTCATACAGAAGCTGGACTGCTTACCTTTTTCAGTAACACTTCAGGAAGAAGCACCTGTCAGAGGTGGAAGGACAGGTTGGCAAGAGTTTTAATTTTAAATTCTTTGAAAAACTAAAAACAAGTACAAAACAACTAGAAATTACTGTATCCCATGGTGAGTATACTTTTATTTTTTGGTTTTTCGAGACAGAGTTTCTCTGTGGTTTTTGGAGCCTGTCCTGGAACTAGCTCTGTAGACCAGGCTGGTCTCGAACTCACAGAGATCTGCCTGCCTGTCTCTGCCTCCCAAGTGCTGGGATTAAAGGCGTGCGCCACCACCGCCCTGCCTGCAAAACGTTTTTAATTAATGTATTTATAACAACAGAATTGTAAGATTTATTTTAAAGATCTCTCTCTCTCTCTCTGTGTGTAGGTGTGTGCGTGTGTAGGTGTGTGCATGTAAGTGCAGGTGCATGCTGAGGCCAGACATGTCAGATCCTAGAGCTAGATAGAACTAGAGCCGAGCGTGAGCTGATGGAAGGCAAGTGCAGGCCTCTGAATGAGTGGTGCACACTCCTAGATGCTGAGTCATCTCTAGCCCTAGACAGTTTTAAAATTGCCCCAATACGCCTTTTCCTCAAGTTGCCCTGGAAACCTCAGAATTCTGTTTATGTGGTTCCCTTAAATCCCTGGAATTTTAGGAGATGAAAATGAGTTCATGAGCTTGTTCTTCTGCTGGGGAATCTTTCCTTGTTTTTAATTGAGGTCATTTCCATCTTAACAAACAGCATGTGTTCCATTAGTTAGAAGTTCATTTCTTTGAACTTTTATCTCACATCTTGAAAAGAATTAAATTTGTGAATTTAGAGGCTTAAATAGCCATGTTATGAGGATGGATTTGTTCTCTTTTTTTAAAGATTTATTTTATTTTAAAAACATGTCCGCATATATGAGACAAACGTGTTAGTGCAGGTGCTAGCAGAAGCCAGGACACAGCCTTGGATCACTGACGTTGGAGATACAGGTTATTGTGAGCTGCCTGATGTGGGTGCTAGTAATCAGTTAGGGCTCTGCAAGAGCTGTCAGCATGTACTCCTCACTACTCAACCATCTACAGCCCTGGAAACGGGTTTGCTTTCCAAAACTTGTAGACTATTGAGGATGTTAGGAAGATGAGAAGAAAAATGAAGAAAAAGTGAAGGTTCACAACCTCCTTTTCCTTTAGTGATTGTAAACGTGGCGGTTTGACTGGCGTTGATGAGCTTTCATTTGTGTTAACTTGGTGTAGACAGAGAGGTATTGCTGCCAAAGTTATTTCTGATACAGCACATTTCTGTGTAGGTGCCGCTTGGGAGAACTAAATGCTACTTGTTAGGACAGGTTCAGTGGTCAGCCTTCGTAATACTGAAGAATATACCACAATATACTCAAAATACTGCCACTATTTTTACTGGTCTGGTATTCCTGCACACTTCTACCATCTGCTGGGGTAGATATTTTTTTTGCCTGCTCTCTAGCCCTGCTTCTGCACAGTAGAATATAAACTCTATGAGGAAAAGTTGTCTAAAATTTCATTCTTTTGTTTTCTCTTAGTACTTTGATCAATGCTCAGCACAGTCAGATATTCTTTTCATATAAGAATAATGTATATAATGTAAATTGATAAAATTTATGGCTATTTTTAATAAAGTATATATCAGTAAAGGGAATTATTTTGTTGTAAGTTAGCCCGTTGCACTTTAAAAATTCCTAGTCCAATCATTTTAAGAGTTAAGATTTTAAAAAATACCACTGTGCCTGTGATGGGGTAGTAGTGATGGCAGTCAGAGGATGACTGTGGAGTTGAATTTTTGTTTGTTTGGTTGGTTTTTTTGTTGTTGTTTTTCCTACCTTTGAGAGGGCTTCCAGGGATCAAACTAAGGTTGCCAGGCTTGCATGGCAAGCCGCTTTTCCTGCTTTGTCTCCACCCCAGGGCTAATTTTTATATTCTTACTTGTTCAGGACCCCACAAATTGTTTCTGATAGGTTAATCCGTGTCTGGATACGACAGTTGGGTTGATGAAAAATCTGAAGATTCTACACATGTTGCCACACAGGCTGTTCTTCCCATACTGGAGGACATAAATAGGCTCAAGTTTTGCAGTGGGACATGAATGATCCTGTCAGCTCAGTCCAGCTGGCAGATTTCTGTTGTGTCACCCTCAAGGTGAAAATCAAAAGAAGAATATCTGTTGTAGTTGAGTCCAAGAACCTTCTCATCTGCATGAAATTCTTACCAGCACTGTTTCCTTATGAAAGACACAATTTTGCTGTTGCCAATTTGGTTGGTATCTGTTTAAGCTAAAAGTTAACAGTTTAAGCTTGATCCCTGCCCTGAGTAAGGGCTGGTAGCCATCTGCATGAAGTGATAATAAAATACTAGCAGTTTAGTTGGGGGCTTGTAGCCCTTGAAAAAACCATAACTTCAGTGAGAAAATATTATCTAATTAGTGGGCAAATAAGAAAATCATAGCCCTGTTTTGAGTGTCTGGGCTGTGACTACTTAACTTTTCTGTTCTTTTGTTATGACTTAGTACTGAATGCTATTTTCTAAACCAAAATCTCAAAAGAAGCCTTATACTTTAGTTTTTTTTTTTTTTTTTAAAAAATAAAGTCTCAGTGTGTTGTAAATAAAAACAAAAAATGACCCATGTGCAGATTTCCTTTGATCAAGTGGTAAAGTGAAACTGTGCGGATGGCAGCGTAGCTGTAAAAGTACGTACGGCTAGAAATAAAGTCTTTATAAATGATTGTGTACATTTTATCTGCAAAAGAGCATTAGAGTGTTCATTTGTTGCTCCTGAAATGAGTTCTTTCTTCCACATGTCATTTCCTCCAGGTCAGAAGTATAGATAAATTTTGGATAGCTAAATTGTTTTAATTGTTTTATTTTTACATACTATATTTTTTTAAAAAAATTAGGGTATAACTGTTATGATAATTTAAAGTTTCATGAGGGATAATAACCAGGTATTTCAGTTTTTTTTCCTCCATTTGTAAATAGAGCAAACAGTCAGCCAAAATGGTAATTTTAGCGTGAGATTTGAGAAAATGTCAGTGGGTATCTCCAAATCACTGTTGAAATACAGTTTTAGTCAATAGCTCAGAAATGTTACTCATGACGTTTGATGTTGATATTTTTTCTTTAAACTGTGCAAACACTCTTGAATCTTTAGAAGGAAAAAAATCTCTAACCAGTATTGATAGTAAAGTGTGTAAAAAGAATACCAGACACTTGTCATCCTATAAAAGCCCTGTAAGTTGCCACTCCAGCTGAGCGTTTTATTTCTCACACTCTTCCCGTGGATGCAGTGTGACATCTATGGTTTTCCGTTTTGTCTGTGTGTGTGCTTTTAACGTAAATGAGATTCCTTTCCATTTAATGTCATTATGTTGTAGACAGTTCTCTTTTTACTAAAGTAATTCTTTTCATAGGTCTCTTAAAGATGATTTTATGATCTTAAAAAACAAATTCTACATCAAATACCTTTTAACTGCATTTTTGTAAAAGTTTCATACTGACTCAGTATTTCAACTTTGATGATTTTGTGGTGCTCACAGCAGTTATTTTCCCAGTGTCTTGGGGGCTTTATGACTGTTTTAAATAACCATTTGTCAAATCTGACCTTTTTACTTTGTCATCTGGGTTTTATGGATGCTAGTATTTCTAACTTTGTATATTAATTTCTGAAGAAACATTTTATCATCATTTAAAACTTATAAATAAATAATGATGTATTAAATATTTGATACATGTTGATAGTATTATAATGATCATAAGGATGTGTCAATTTTGATTCTTAGTTTTAGAGTTGTTTGGTAAAGCATTGAGATTTTTCCGTTATGTGAGGAACGAGTATAGATATTGCTCATAGTACATTCATTTTTGTCTGGTAATATGTAGGCCTTGAGTTAGAAGAGGGATGCACCAGGAGTATTCCCTTCCACCACCAAACAATATTTAGAAAGGGTTGCTTCTTGTTACCTGAAAATTTACTAATCTTTTGTACCCACTGCTGCTAGGGGCTCTGCTCCACTGACTTCTGCTGCTGTTAGGTGCCAGAGCACTATACAGATCTGTAAAATTCTTAGCAAAATGGGCTCTACATGTGCTAGAGTTCACTATTGACAGTCCAGTATTTCAAAATGTGTTTTGCTTCTGTGTTGCACTCTGCCATGACTGAGAACTGGAGTCTCTGATGCGGCTCTGGCTTTAATCTTACATTTTTACCTCTGTGGTCCACTGTGTGGGCTTTTGAAACTTGGGCTGATTTGCCTTGGTACCTTTTGTCTACTAGTGCGTGGCTTACAGTTGCTCTGCTTCTTGCTCTGACAGGAGGAAATGCCTAGAGGAGGGACCTGACGCTCGCCCTGCTCTCTTCCCTCTTTCTGAACCTGACCGGTGCAGCTTGAGAGAATGAGCTTTGCTGCCCTCTGCCCTCCTCGTTAGTAAAGGAAGAGTCATGAGAGGGACCATCCCTATTTCCTGTTAGCAAGACACATCCAAGGAAGACTTTGAATTTCTTCATTGTTTGTTGTTTGAAGGTACTAGGTTTATAGCTCAGCAGATTTGAACAAATTGAGTAAAAGGTCAGCTCTATTCTGTTTTAACTAGATTTCTAAGTGCATTTACTAACCTAACCATCACGTAGACCTATTTGTAACTTTAAGTTTGCCTTTAAACTCACGAAAGTACAAAGCACTGTAGTGCTTGTAACGTTCTTCCATATTATTGTAGGTAACTAAATGACCATGGAATCTGGAGCAGACAACCAGCAGAGTGGAGATGCTGCTGTAACAGAAGCTGAAAACCAACAAATGACAGCTCAAGCACAACCACAGATTGCCACATTAGCCCAGGTATAAATACATGGAGAGATCCAGGCTGTGTCTCTTCCAAGAGAGTATCAGAATGCCGACTCACTATTAGTATTAGCGTATGTTTAGAAATGATAGTAATGACTAATTAACAGTAAAATGCATCATTAAACATTAATATAGTTTGTGTAGTGACATGATCCAAAAATAATTACTTTTTTACTAACAAATTAATTGGCCCTCTCAAGGCAATAAAACCTTGATTATGACAGCTGCCTTGTTTGGTTTTTTTTTTTGTTTGTTTGTTTTTGTTTTAATACCACACAGACTTATTTTGGGACCTGGAGGTACAGATATATTTGGAAACCTAAGTTTATATATTCTGATACTAAAAAGCAGATTAAGCAAGCAAATTGAGTCAGTCCTAAGAATGATAGCAGTCTCTCCCCTGTGCATTCTTAAGTACATTTAGTCTGGTTTTAAGTATCCTGTCCTTAAGGCCGTCATCTCCCGTTTATTATTTATTAACAGATCTTTACCTCAATATTCATGAAAACAGTGCTTAATATAAAAAACCAAATATATATAAACCTGTAGGGTAAGACTGATACTTCTTTTCCCCATTTTTGGAGACAGAATGTCTCTGTGTAGCCCTGGCTGGTATCAAACTCGAGAGAGATCCACCTTCCTCTGCCTCCACAGTTCTAGGGTTAAAGGTGTGCACAGCCATGCCTGGCTGGTTCCTCTCTAAAGTGAAGCTCCTTAGAAAAATAATCCTGCTAGAGGCTTTGCTTTGCCCTAGCTCAGCTAAGAATCTGCAGTGGAAATGACTGATCAAAATAAGTCCTGAGAAATAAAGGGCTCGCCACAGGTGGGATGAGGGTTGGTGTGAGTCAGATACTGGAGCTCCAGCAGGAACAGAGTAGGCAGGCTGCCTGTCTTTTCTCGTAAGAAAACAGGGTTTCCCCTGCAGATCTCAGGTAAGACAGTTAATATATCAGATGAGGCAGCACTTAGTAAATACAGGCTTAGTACAACATACTGAGAGAAGTTGGGGCTCATCTGAGCATTTTAGCTAAGCAGGTTCTTCGATGATGACAGCCTTCAACATGTGTTCTTCTGGTCTGGTTGTTCAATCAATATATATATATATATATATATATATATATATTCATCTTGGGCATTCTTTCTCTTCTCATGACTTTCTTCGGGAATTTGTATTCTTGATAAGGTAGAGCATGAAAAGATTAGCTGGCATAAGAATTCTTGGTAAGAAGACTTTCTTGAAAATTATCAGTTACTTTCTATGGTCCACTTAGTGTTGTTTACAAAGTTTGAGATCAAATTCATTTCTTATATCTAGCATATTATAAAGTACTTTAGGTCTCTACATATAAAAAGTATTAATAAATTGGTTCATTTCTGTTCTCTGTATTTAGTCATCCCCTCTTACAGTGAAAATTCACATCGTCACTTTGGGGCAGTTTCTTTCAGATAATTGGTGGTTGTTTTGTATGTCTTTTAGGATCCTTGTGATTCAGATATTATGCTTCTGGGACTGTTTGTTTGTTTGTTTATTTTCCTTCTGTTTTCTTTGCTGCTTTTCATCCTATTTGCTCTGCTTTTTTGGGAGGTTCTTCTATAACTCCATCCTACCATTTGAATCTTTATTTTGCTAACATGTTTCCAAGTGTTGTGTTTGTTCCTTGGGCAGTCCTTTGGTGTTTCCGTAGTGTCTCTCCCTTTTCATAGGTCAGTGTCTTCTTTTATCCTCAGGGGAAGGGGTTTGTTTGGGGGGTGGTTTTCATTTTTGTCTTGTTTTGGTGATTATTTTTAGTTTCTCTTTTTTAAATGCTCATATAGCTCTTCATCTTTATTTCCATTTGTTTTGGTCTCCATCTTTCCCAGTAGAGGCGTCCACCAAATTCTTAACACTCTGGATGTCTGCCCAGGATTAAAGTGGGGGGAGATGAGGAGATAGAATTGTATGGTAGAACTTGTACTTAGCACATGCAAAGCTTTGGGCTCATGCCTCAACATTAAATGATAAGTAGATAGATATAAATGACTAAGAAGCTACTTTGGAAGCTTCGTGGATATATTTGGAGTCTAACAGCTCCAAAGGATGAACTTAACTGTAGGGAATGGTGATCTTAACTGTTAGTGTCTTGGACTTTCTCCTTGAGTTTGACTAGGCCCCCAGAGGCAAGGGAGAGAAAGGGCTGGGATTTAATAGTGACCAGTCGTTCTGGAGTTATGGGGTTAAGACCCATTGTCTGTAGTACTTCTCCACTGTTCTCTGTGGGCCGGACTTTTCCTCTACAGGGATTGAAAGGATCCATTTCTTCCTTAAGAGCCTCCAACCGCCCTTTCCTTACTTTCAGCCCTTCCCTTCATGCCACCTGTTACAGTGTTGATCCTCAGCACCTGGGTTCTGTGGTACAGATCAGGCTTTCTCTTCCTCCATGAATTGGCCATCTGTGGTTTTCTTAGTTTGTTACTATTAATCCATCTGCTCTTCAGCCTAGAAAACTCTGTTGCCTCCTTTCCTAGTTTCCACATTTATATGATTATACATATAAAAGTGAAATCAATTTCATGAAATATAATTTGGAATTCAGAAGGGAACATGCTCAGTTTATCATTAGGCAGCCCTCCAGCACTGAAGACTTAAAAGTGAAATGTGTAGTCAAAAGTGAACTTTAAGAAAGCTTTTCTCCTTTCTTCTTGTCTTGTTACAATTATATTTTTTTATTTGCCCATCTAAGTTCCTTTACAAATACACCACACTTTAAAAAATTTTTCTTTTAGTTTTTAACAGTTGGATACAGTCATATAATATATTTGGGTCATGCTCATGACCCCTTCTTTCCAAGGTCCTTCCACTCTGATGTCCTTCTGTTCCTTCTGTTGTGACCACTGAGTTTAATTACGGCTGCTTACGTGCGCATGAGGGGGGCGTTACTCAAGTGTGGACTTGCAAGTGGTTGTACTAGCAAAGAAAATGGCTGTCCTCCCAGCAACCATTAGGTCCCCCCCCCCCCATTCTCTCCATGATAGAACGTTCTAGGCTCCGTCCATACTTACATCTCCTATGCAGGTAAGGAGACCGTTTTGAGTTAGTGTAACAGCAATGTGTTGTCCAGAGCGAAGGGTTTCACAGCACTCCTTCCCTCCTGACTCTTACGGTTGTTCCACTTCCTCTTGTACTGAGTTCCCTGAGCCTTCGAGAGAGGCGTGTGTCATAGATTTTAACAGAACTTCCTGTTAATTCTGATTCCGTATAAATTTTTAATACCAGGGCGGGAGAAATGGCTCAGAAGTTAAGAGCACTGACTGTTCTTCCAGAGGTCCTGAGTTCAATTCCCAGCAACCACATGGTGGCCCAAAGCCATCTATAATGAGATCTGGTGCCCTCTTTCTTCTGGCATGCAAGCATACATGGAAGGAATGTTGTATACATAATAAATAAATAAATCTTTAAAAAAAATTTTAATACCAGCTTTTAAATGCTAGGAAAACATTGTAAAGCTAAGGCAAGATAAGATGATTATGATTTTGTCAATGAATAGGAGGGGCAAGAAAACAATCAGTGTAAATAAGAAAGATAATCAACATAAAATAATACATCTTATTTTCCTTTTAGAATTTAAAGTTTAAAGAAACCTGTGGTTTTGATGATGAGAATGTGCAGTGCATCACTGTGTCCCTAGGCTGGCCTCACACTAGAGCAGTCCGGCCTCACCCTCCTCAGTCTCAGGGTTACAGACATTCACCACCCAGATGAGAATGTAAAATTTTAATAAATCCAAGTAAAAAGTAATATAAGACTTATTAAACAAATTCTATAATACATTCTATTATGTAGTCATATTTTTAGTAAATATGCAGAGATATTTGTAATAGATTTTAAAACTGAAAAATAGGTTCCATGATAGAGTGTTGTAAAAACTGAATGCGTCTGTGTGCCTTGAGAACCACCTCTCAAGCGTATTTCACTTGGGACCAGGCCACATGTTCCCAAGGTAGTTGTGAATGTGGCCCAACACATTTGTACATGATAATATCAAAGGTCGGACACCTGTGATAGGAGAGTGCCTCACAGGCATAGCAGGCACAAATAACAGCAAATAAAATAAAAACATGGCAGATATGCTATGGCAGTGCTGGTAGTAGGAATACATGGGAGTTTTAGCTAGGCCTTGTAGTAACTGCTGTTTGGGAGTCTGAGGCAGGTGAACCCCAAGTTCAAGGTCAGCGGATAATCAATTGAAACCCTGTGGTAAAAGTGACAAAAGGGGAGCTGGAGATAAACCCCACGTTAGAGCTAGAGGACTTGTCTGTTTCCCGCCCACATTCACAAGAAAGCAGTCCGGCTGTTTGGTACTCTATGTTGGACTACATGTTTGTGGAAAAACTTAGGAATAACTAGGGTAGAAGTCACTGAGCTAGCTTGTTAGCTTCGCCTTTAAAGGATGCATGGAAGAAGACAACTAGGGAGCTAAGATGAGACAACTCAAGAGTAACCTGAGGGACCGTATCCTCTTAGTTCACTCTTCATTCCGATGTTAGGAATAGACTACCTGTGTTACTCTGCATACAGAGTACTCGGCACATTTACAGAGCCAGGTAAAATTACACATAACTGCAAGTGACCAGAGAGAATAGAACTAAAAACAAAAATTTTGTAGCCATCTAAGAAAAGAAAACTTCTAGTTTTAATTTTTGTGCTAAAGATAACTTGTCTTCAAAGGATCTTTTTCCTGGCTTGATGGAAGCATCCCTTCCTGCTGGGTTTCTTTGCAAATGTTCAGTACTGCACCTTCCACCACAGCCTTAGCTCTCCCTGACCTGTTGGCCACTGCTAGCATCTTTAGTTCCCATCTTGCACTGGTCGTTCAGAAAGCCTTTCCTTACCACCTTCTGCCTCACCTACCCTAACTACTGTATAGGCTTTCTCATGGCCCCACCTCCCGTGCTCTCCCACTGAAGGGTCTCTGTTATTCAGCCTCTAGAGCGACTGATCTAAAATGGAAACCTTACCAGGCTATTCCTCCTATATTCTGAGAATAGAAAAGGTTGTTTTTTCTTTTTAAGACTGGGCCTCAAATGGTAGCTTAGGCTGACTTTGTTTAAACTTGCAGCATCCTTCTGCCTCTACCTCTTTAGTATTGGTATTATGAGCATATGCCACTCTGATTGATGAAAATGCAAGATTTTTATTTGTTTTGAGACAGCATCTCACTGTACCCGTGGCTGGTCTGGAATTTGCAGAGGTCTCCCTACATCTGTGTACTGGGTTTAAAGGCACATGCCACTGTGCCTAGCTTGAAAACTTTTAATGTGTGTAGGTTTTTTTATGATTAGACCACTGAAGCCTTTTGAGCTGCTGTATCTCTGCTTCTGACATTGAGCAGTGGTATGTGTCTTTCCCTGTATTACACACACACACACACCACACACATCCTAAAATACCACCTGTTAACCAGTTTAGTCATTTTTTTTTGAATGGGAAGAATTGAAAGTTTTAATTATAATTCATATACTTTCTTTTTAATGAAAAGACATGCTTATAATTAGTATAAACTAGAATATTATAATATATTTTAGAATGTATTGTTCTAAACTTAGTAAGTCCTATTTGCCCAAATTTGAAGAGTTAAGGTTGTAAAACATGGTTTATTTAACACCAGGGTATTCTGAAAATTTTGATGCTTAAGACCAGCATGTCTGTTGTTGACCTTGGGTGAATTAATCTCTTAATATGTTTTTGTCTTTAAGTGAAGATAATTCTTATTTACTTTGCCTTTAATTTTATAAAAAAGCAAAAGTAGATATCAAAGCAGGCCAGAAACTGTAAAGCAGCATATGAAGGAAGTACTCTGTAGCCTTGAGAGGATCACTAGGATCCCTGGGTAGATACCACATGAGATAGCTGACTGTTTTTGTTTCTCGATGGGCTGAAAAGTAGAGGGGAAGAGGGATTTGTATATGGTTTAAATTTTTTAAAGAGTATTAAATCATTGATTTCTTTCACATTGTTGAAATACTTACAATCAGGAAGGTCATACTTTTGCTAATTATAAGCTACTTCATATTGAACCCGAGAGGTTTCTGTGATGGTAATTGCTTTCCATGTTTCCATAGGTATCCATGCCAGCAGCTCACGCGACATCGTCTGCTCCCACTGTAACCTTAGTGCAGCTGCCCAATGGGCAGACAGTCCAAGTCCATGGAGTTATTCAGGCTGCCCAGCCATCAGTCATTCAGTCTCCACAAGTCCAGACAGTTCAGGTATGTGTATAAAAAGTTCTGCATATACTTTAACAACTTGTTTATAGCGTTTCTGTCTCCTTTTATTAGTTGTGAAAATAAAGACACATCTAGCGTAGATTTATTTTATTCATATAAAGGAATGTGTTGTTTCTGTATATTTCTGCTGTATGTGCAGGGACAGACCTAAGGAAAATTACTTTTTTTTAATCTACAGAAAAAAAGCATTTATTTAAATTATTTTAAATTAGTAAATCCATGTGATGAGTGGAAATGTTTGGAAAAGGCCTGGGGCTGATGTGCCTCAATTAAGGGAAGTTAACCTGCAGTGAGCCTGAGTTTGTATGGGGAAAAGAATGAGATAGGAAGATAGGATTTGTACTTAGAGATCATGTCAGACATAATATTGGCTGTGTAAAAGGTAGACTTTATAACTTTGAAATAATAGTATGTTCAGGAGGTCCATCATAAGACTTTAATTGTATCACATGTACTGTCTGATTGTTCCTTTGGGGTAAAAGGGAATAAAGGCACTCTTTCTGAAGGTGACTACTTAGGCCTAGGGACCCAAGAGCAGTGGCAGTGTATTTCTTTGCCAATTCAGCCGATTGAAGAAAAAAAAAAAGACTGAACTTTCATGCAAGTAGGCCATAACCCCAGCCTCCCGTTTCATATTTTTTACTTCACAGTCTTCCTGTAAGGACTTAAAAAGACTTTTCTCCGGAACTCAGGTGAGTCCTAGGTCCTAGATTTGAAGAAAACTATTTTTAGAAAGGAAGGTGAGAAATTATTTATGTCTTTGTCCTTCTCTGTGAACGTGGATTTCAGGGTTACGTCAGACTCTCAGCCTGAGTGTTGTACCTACTCATTACTTGGTTATTGCTTAACCCTCTGTAACATTTCTCCCCCAACCCTCTTCCAGAACTGCGTAAACACTGACAAAGAGGAAGCTGTACCTTAGAGGGAAGTCCAATGGCTGAAATACTGTGAGCTTGCCAGAATTGTGCCTTTCTGGTGTTGTGACCTGGTGACCCCTAAGAACTAAACAAAGTGGATTCTTTTCACTCGAACTGCTTTCTCTCCCTTCTTCCCTCACACCCTTTCCTACTTTAAGGAAAATTTCCAGATTCAACAGGCTTCTCCTTTTCTTCCGCATTTACTATATGGTGTATCTTTGATTTCTCTTGCTCAGCCTTAATTGTTTTTGATGAGAGCTGTTGCATTTTCCATGTAGGGTAGCCAAAACTGACTGATAATTGCATGGGGGAGGAGTGCTTCCTCCTTTGTCCTAGAACAGCCATTCTGTTACTGTCATCCAAACCCATGTCAGGGTGTCAGCTTTATGCGGAGGTATTGAGATGCTGTTACCTCTTCTACTTTTTCTTTCCTTTGGTTTGCTTGACCACTGAAGGGGGGTAGAAAGCTGTTGTCGTGTGAAATCCTGAAGATACTGGGAATGGACTTTATTAACAAGTCGGTGACAGTATTATTCAAATAAAGGCCTGTTTCTAGAAACTACAATCATAAGTAGTCTTTTGACTTAGTTCATCCTCCATATTATCTCATTACTGATTCCATACCTGAATTCTTCTCTAGAGCAGAATGGAGAGAACATGGTCTGCTAGTCAAGAGTTTAGAGGCTGGACCTTCTTCACATAGTAATAATCAACTGACATTGAGCACATTGGCCCTTTCTTTCTTTTTCACTTAAGAAGGTTTTATTTTAATTAAGAAATAAAACTAGGCTACGAAATGTGTATTACAGTCCTTAAGAAAATGTGATATTTAATTGTTGCTTGTAGTCTTAATTTTAATCTTATTTTGGGGCAACATAACTTAAACCCAAGTAGTAAATGTCCTTAACTTTGTTAGAAAAATATATTTGTCTTTTCAAGAATACATTTTCATCACAGTGAGCTATATAATTTTAAAAACATTTAAAAGAGAAAAGTTGGACTCCTTGAAACCTGGATTATTTGGAGATGTATCTGTATATTTTTTGTTAAATACTCTAAACCAGGAGAATGTGTTAAACTTACAGTTATTTCAGCCAGTTAGCAATGTTAGTGTTAATAACTCAGTGATAGTGGTTTAGAAGAGGTTATCAAACAAAGAGTGAAAGTGTCCCTCAAACTTCCAGATGGTAGAATGTTAGTATTATAGAATAAAATTCCCAAAATATCCAGGGGATGTGTCTCTCAATGGAGAATAAGAATAGTGGTATGTCTGTTGATACATCTTAATATAGTACTATCAGAGATTGAGCTGTATTAGTATTCCATGTACAGCTTCACCGTGCTGCCCCAATACATTCTTCCATGTACAAATCACATCTCATTGTGTACAGGGTTGGCAGTGGCACTTACCATTTTGGGCCACATATCAATATAGTACTGTCTAAAAATGTACCAGAAAGGATTTATAGATTTTATTACTTTAAATTATTATATCCATTTCTTCAGCAAATGTTTATTGATCACATGCTGTGTGCAGTCACTGTTCTAGGTGCTATCAGAGACAGCAGTGAACAAACAATACCTCTGTTCTCATGAAGATCACATGTGAGTGGAGAGACACACTGAGAAAATAAAATGTGTCAGGTGAGGATCAGTGCTCAGAGGTTAATAAAACAGGGGAAAGGGCAGATCAAGATGCAAAGGGAAGGTTGCTGCAATTCATTTAAGGTGGTTGGGGAATACAGAGAGCAAATACCAGAAGACAGGAAAGGCAGCTAAGCCAGGCCAGTGATAAAAATAGTCCAAAGATGTGGAAATGAACATGTTTGAAATTTGAAAGAATAGCATGATAGTGCTGGCTCCCTAAGTAGAATAAGGAGGAGGAAGCAACTGGAGACTCGGTGTTGGTAGACACATTTTTTCATGCTTTGTGATATGACGGGGACAGCAGTGAAAACCTTATATAATATGGTGCTTCTGTGGCCCTTACACAGCATTGCTGTCATCTGACTTAAGGGTAGGAGGGGTACTTTTTTTTTTTTTTTTTCGGTTTTTCAAAACAGGGTTTTCTTTGTAGCTTTTGGTGCCTGTCCCGGAACTAGCTCTTGTAGACCAGGCTGGCCTCGAACTCCCAGAGATCCGCCTGCCTCTGCCTCTCGAGTGCGTGTACCACCACCGCCCGGCTAGCTTTTGTTTTGTTAACCCGAGACAAGTGTTCCAAAGTTTCTGATCTTGGTGGTGGCAAACGAGGGCTTTGAAGGGATATTTTACCCAGTAGATTTTAAAAAAACAAAACAAAAAATTATACTATCATTTCTTGGTGGTGGTGAGGAGGGTGTTAGCCACAAATGAAAGAGTAATTACTTTTTAGAAGAAACTTAAGCTGTGGAGAAATTTGTAGATGCTTTCTTAACCTTTTTCATGGTAAACATTGTAGGTTTGTTTTCTTTAAAAACTCCTATCTAAAGCCTTAGGCTTTTCTTAGTTTTTTTTTTTCAGAAGTTTCAGTCTCAGTGCTGCTGAACTTTCCTGTTAAATATGAAACTAGCTGGATATGGAGACCACACCTTTAACACTGGTGTCAGGGAGGCAGAGACGGGGATGGATGTCTGTGAGTTCAAGGCAGGCCTGGTCTCCAAGGCAAGGTCCAGGCCAGCAGAGCTATATATATAATGAGATCTTGTTTCAAAAAAAAGAAGAAAGCCATACCTTTTTGCTAGAGGACAATAACCAGTTTAGATACAGAGATCAAATACATTGGATAAATGACATTGACAGTTTACCTCGTTGATAGATGGAAATGAAAAAAAAATTGTTTTAAGCACAGCTAAAAGGTGCTTAGTTTTGCTAGTCTCTACATTTAGAATTCTCTTTTAAACTAGTAGGTATCCAATCACACTTCCAAAACCTTAAGCCTAGGTGGACAGGGTAAGTGCTGCTGCTGTATAGACAGACAGCCCTTGCAGGCCCTGCCTCAGTGCTGGGTGGGATTAAAGGCGTGCACCTCATCCCTGACCAGAACTGCTGTTGAAAGATGTTAGTGATCTTTCAGTGAAGCACATTTAAGGACATTGTTCTCTGTTAGTGAAAAACTTAATTCTACTTGAATAATTTAAATATTTATGCCTGTCCTAAAATCTTTTATAAGTAACATTTAAAATTTACAAGTAAATATATAAGCCCATGTGAAAATGTCTTAGTTGCCTGCGTACACAAGATGTGTGTGCCTGGTCCCTGTCGATGCCAAAAGAGGGACTGGAGTTTGCAAGTGGTTCTAAGCTGCCATGTGGTGCTGAGAATTGAACCTTGGTCCTGTGAAAGAGAAGCTGGTGCTCTTTTCTGAGCCATTTCTCCAAACCCCAGTTCTCTTGTTTGTCAGGGATATAAACAGAGCAAGTTTTAAGATCAATATTCTACGTTTTACTAAGCCTTTTTGAGTGAAATATTATCTAAACCAGGAATTTTAACCGTAGCTAATCCAAACTTTTAAGTTTGGAAAGGGTTGTATACTTTTAACATTTCTTTATTTCTAACCACTGTATAGTTCTTTTGAAATGTCAAATTATAAAACTAAATAACTGTTTGGGTTTTTAAAATGTCTGAACTGTTACAGATGGCCAAAGATAAAGACATGTTTAAGGAACTTGGGGAGTCAGACATTAAGGACATGTCAGGAGGTGTGAGGAGTTCTACTGGGGTGTGAAATCGTGGAGCCTGCTTTTGGATTTTAACTTTTATATGTTACGAATACTTATAAAATTGGATTTTGATATTTTTGAGTGTAAAAATTATAGACCCTATATGATTTTTTTAAGATTTTATTTTTCAAGAGCAGCTAGTTTCACAGCAAAATTGAGAGTTTTCCCATGTATTCCTGGCCACCACATACATAGCTTCTTCCATGTTAACAACCCACACACCAGATTGCTATATTTGTTAGAACTGCTACATCATAATCACCTAAGTGTAAAGATGGTACACAGGTTTCTCTCGGTGTTGGTACACTTTATAGCCATGTGGTTTTTCTCATTTTAGTTAATTCTTTCCATCTAAATTGGCAAATCTTTTAGATTGGAGAAGGGCAACAAAATCCACTGAGTTGGTATAGGAAACAAAACTATAACTAAAAAAGTCAGTATTTCATTTCAAACCAGTCTGATTAGTTTACTTATTTATATATTTTGTCTTGTTTTTTTGTTGAATTATATAGCCCAGGTTGGTACCTATTATATATGGCATGGATAACCTTGAACTAATTACTGACTGGTCCTCCTGTCTGCACCTCCTTAGTGCTAGGTTTGCACACGTAAGCCACCAGACCTGCTTTCATATGGTGCTGGGGACCAAACCTAGGCTCTTGTTCATCCTTAGCAAACATTACCAACTGAGCTACATTCCCAAGCCCAGTATAGTAACTAGCTCATAGAGCTTGTTTTAGTGAGTTTCAATGTCAATGAGGTCTTCTGTGTGCAGTGTGTGTCCTTAAGATCTTGGCAGTTGTTAAGAGCAAGGTATGGTGGTACATATAATAACCCCAGTACTTGGAAGCAGGGCTGGAAGAATTGTCTGTTTGGGGCCAGCCTGGGTGACCAGAAAATACTCATCTGCCTCCCCTTTCCTCCAGGGAAAAATAATAAGGGTGGGGTATATCATATGTAAGAGTCAGATAGAAAGAAAGCCAAAGGGGAACTAAGATTAGCAGAAATAAGTACCCTTGCCACAATACTGCCCATTGAATTTACTGGTTACTGATTTCTCATGTTCTTTTAGTGCTTTTCCTAGTTTATGATCTTTTTAATCTGTGAGAACATTGGTGTAGAGACAGTGAGCATACACATCATGTAGCGCTGTCAGAGGGGTGGGTCCTTAGCGTGGACTGAATGTGGAGCTCTCTTGGAATTTCTCTTTGTCTGAGTATAGTTTTCCTTATTGTTGTTGTTGACTATTTTGAGGTGGTGCTAACCCACACAGGCCCTCTTGTCTTCTTTAAGTCTACTTCTCTGTGTGACAGCATCATAAATACCTCATGGAAGAAAGCACACGAGGCCCCTGCAGTATAGACTAGAAAAAGCTGATATGAATGAACTTTGAGTCTAGAGTGATCTAGAGCACCACGAGGCTGTTGCTTCTGATAGCACTGACACCGGGACCACCAGGATTTTAGTTCTGGTCAAGTCTAAAGTGAAGTGCTGACTGTGAGCAGGGTCCACATTCCTTAGCTTTGTGGCCCCAGTGAGTTGCCCACCCTATTGTGTCTCAGTTCTTCCATCTTCTATGAGCATAAGACCAGGGCTCATCTGGGATCTGATGTTTACTGTGTGAAACAATGAACTATATGGCTGTGTTAGCATAAAATCTAAGTAAGTTCTTAGTAAATTCCAGTTTCTCTACTCCACATAGTCTTTATCCACTCATCCTCATTTTCCAGTCTAAGGTCTCTTAACAGAAATGCATAACCCATTCATTACCTTGAAGCTTTATCCAAAAATAATTGTAGAATGCCAACTTTGAAACATATTTATGTATAGTAGAGGATGTTTACTGGCTTGCAGGAAAACAACAGTCAGTGTCTTTGTTACGCTTGCTATTGCTGTGATGAAGTTCTATGGCCAAAGCAACTTGGAGGAAAAGGTTTATTTGGTTTATACTTTCTTAGAACTGATCATCGTCAAAGGAAGTCAAGACACTGAACTCAAGCAGGGTAGGAACCTGGAGGCAAGAGCTGATGCAGAAGTCATGGAGGGGTGCTGCTTACTGACTTGTTCCCCATGACTTGCTCAGCCTAGGATTGCCCCACCCACTGTGGGCTGAACCCTCTTGCATCAATCACTAATTAAGAAAATGCCCCTACGGACTTTTCTACAGCCAGATCTTACGGAAGCATTTCCTCAGTTGAGGTTCCTTCCTCTCTGATGACTCTAACTTGTGTCATGCTGACATAAAACTAGCCAGGACAAACAGTCTACAGCACGGTAAAGAATCACTGACTTAATTGTACAACTGTAAATATGTGTTTGCAGAACAATTATAGGAAAATATATTGTTAGAGACTTAGGGCTATTTGTTCTTGTCCTTATGTTGGAAACCTTATTTTGGTTGGCAGTTCTGTTCTAACAACTGCAAGAAATAATTGCTGTTTGTAATATATTCAGGATTGGTTGCTTGGGAGAAATTAAAGACATTTTCAGGACAAATGTTCTTGTTTCCATGACATCATTTTAGTCTGTAGGAGACGAGTTGTCTCCATTAAAAACTGAAGCGTGTATAAGAGTTATATTTGTATTGGACTTAAATATTTTCTAGGAACTAAATTTGATAATCAAGATAAAGTTATTCTTTGTTTTCAGATTTCAACTATTGCAGAAAGTGAAGATTCACAGGAGTCCGTGGATAGTGTAACTGATTCCCAAAAACGAAGGGAAATTCTTTCAAGGAGGCCTTCCTACAGGTATGTGACTTACTAGAGTCAGGAACATGCAGAAAGGCTTAGTACTTGGCAGATAGTAGGTGTCATACACTGAGACAGCTGCTCAAGCAAGTACCTTGTAGATGATTTCTCATGAGTTACTTCTCAAATACGTTGACATTTACTATACAAAATAAGACTATGCCTTACTCTAAACCAGTGGTTCTCAATCTGTGGGTCACGATTCCCAAAGACCATCGGAAAACACAGATATTTACATTACAATTCATAGCAGTAGCAAAATTATAGTTATGAAGTAACAACAAAAGATTTTATGGTTGTGGTCATCACAGTAGTAGGAACTATCTTACTATCTTAAAAGGTCACAGCATTTGGAAGGTTGAGAACCACTGCTCTCAACAGTTCTGGCAAAACAAAACATTTTACCCCTCATTCTGTTTTTGTAGTTGTGCTGACTGCTGCTTTTCCTTTTAAAAGTTTGGAATACATTTGAAGTATAGCATTGTTCAGAGGGATACACTAGTGATCTACTTAGTTATACATTTACAGATTTTTTATGTCATGATACTTAGCAAACACCTGTATTTAATAGTTTTCAGAGCAGTACTTTGCTCACATCCTCTGGTTTGGGTTCAGTCTTTCCTTGCCTCCTCAAAGAAGGTCCAAACAGTGTGTTTATCAGTCGACTTCATGTTAAGTATATTTAAAAACAACGTGCCTGTTAATCTCTTAAGCTGACTTTAGAATTCAGTAAACTTCAGAATTTTACAGTTACCTTCCCTGTTATTTTAAATTATGCCTATTTAAGCTTCTGTTGTTTTTTGGGTTTTTTTGTTTTTGTTTTTGTTTTTTTGAGACAGGGTTTCTCTGTAGCTTTGCTGCCTGTCCTGGAACTAGCTCTTGTAGACCAGGCTGGCCTTGAACTCACAGAGATCTGCTTGCCTCTGCGCCACCACCGTCAGGCTAAGCTCCTATTGTTTATCATTTATTTTAGATTTATTTTGTTTTATGTGTATGGTGTTTTGTTGGCCTACATCTATTCACCAGTTGTATGCCTGGTGCCGACAGAAGTCAGAAGAAGATGTTGGATACCCTAGAACCAGAGTTACACATGGGTGGGAGTTGCCTGTGGATGGTAGGAATCAAACCTGGGTCTTAACTCTGAGCCTTCTTTCTAGCCTCACTCCCTTTTTTTAAGGGAAGTTGATGTCTCCCCTTCCTCCCTATGCCTACTTACAGTTGTTACTATGCTCTTTTTCTGTCCACAAATTATGAGTTCTAAATATTATTAGTCAGTTGATTTGAAATCCTAAAAATTCTATGTTGTGGTGTAGCACAAATAAAAGACGGATAAAGGGGGTAAAGATCAGAGAAGCAGAGCAGTAAGCCACTAGAGAGATGCTCAGACTGAAGGGGCGATTCTGACTGCCTTGACTGCACTGTTCTCCACCAGACCTCAGACTCCACACTCCAGTGAGTCCCCGTCTCTCTCCCTTTATATTCCTCTCTCTGCCCAGCCGTGTTGCTCCTGTCTCCACCTCCCCAGTGCTGGGGTTAAAGTGTGTGATCCCAAACACTAGGATTAAAGGTGTGAGCCACCACTCCCTGGCCTCTAGTGGTTTAGCAATGCATTCTGATCTTCAGGCAAGCTTTATTTATTAAAATACAAATAAATTATCACTGCATCATGGGGTATATATTTATTATAGGCAATATGTCTAATCTGTTATTTATTTTTATTTTGTGTATATGACTGTTTGAATGTATTTCTGTGCACCATGTGCATGAAGTACCAGCAGGGACTGAAAAAAAAAAAAAAAAGATGTCAGATCCTCTCTGACTGGAGTTACAGTGTGAGTTGAAGCTAGTTTCTGCTGAGCCATCTTTCCAGCCCGTCTCTTTTGTTTTAAATATAGCAAGTGTTAGATTTTGAGACGTTAAAGTATATCTCACGTTAGTATATAATATCATTGATCCTGAAGCGAATCCCACAAAATACTAAGAAAGAAATCACATGACTTCTGTAAACCGTATGGAAATCATATATGCAAGTTGGCCAGATGGCTCCAGCAGATAAATGTGCTTTCTTGAGCCTAGTGACTTGTTCAAGGGTGGAAGGGAAGAGCCAACGCCACAACGTTGTCCTGTGGTGTCCACACACATGCCTCTGACCACAGTCACCCTCAAAACCCATGGAGACACCAGCTTTATATTGATCACAAAATTTTTCTTAAATTTTTTCTGGCCAAAATCCTAGCAAATGTTATTTAAATAAAATATGCTTTAATCAAATGAAAGCTTTGAGACAAAACAGAAAGACTGGGTTATAAAGTTTGTTGTCCTACCTTGTAATGATACTTTCACGCTGGGTAATAGTTATATGAAGTTTATGAATTCTTGAAATGTAGCCTTTATATCTAGATTATAGCAAACTGTTTAACAGATGCTTATAACATGCTTGCAAGTGTGGAGAAATGAAATTGATAATATAAAGTAGATTTTTATTGGAACAGCCTATCCTTATAAAGCAGTTGGCTTGTGTGCAGCAGGAAGGTGCTCCGTTTGCTCTCACTTGGCTTGAATTTTTACCATTAATTGATCTGAACAAACAGAAGCCACGTGTATTAAATTTTCCAAGGACAGAACCATAGGGCTAATAAGTGTGTGAAGAGAATGAGTATTTTGAAAGATCCTAGCAGGCAAAGAAAGCAGGTGGAAACAGATATGGTGATACTATAGTGATAGTTGTAAAGTCTCTTCAACCAGTATGGTCTAGAGCAACCAGAAATAGAATGTGAGCAATGTCTTAGTCTGCGTGTTTGGGCTCTCATACAGAAGGAGCTAGGTCAGATTGTGACACTAAATGACTAATTTTTACCCTTTGACCTTAAGCCTCAGTGAAGGGTATATCTTCATGTTACAGGTCTGTTTAATTATCTGGAATATACATATTTAGAGCCATGGAATGCAGGGTGTGTAACTGGGGAAACTGAGGCGGGAGAATTTTCACTTTGTCAACCTGAGATTAATAAATAAGACACTTTTTGTTTTGCTTTTTTCAAGACAGGGTTTCTCTGAATAACAACCCAGGTTATGACTTTAAACTCGCGGAGATCTACCTGCCTCCGCCTCACGAGTTCTTGGATTAAAGGCCTGTGCCACCTCGCCCAGCAAGATACTGTCTTAAATTCAGATTAAGTTGGATGATGGTGATGCATGCCTTTATCTCAGCACTCGGGAGGTAGAAGCTAGCGAATCTCTGTGAGTTCCAGAACAGCCTGGTCTACACAGAAAAGCCTGTCTCAGGGTGTGTTTGTGTGTGTGTGTAATAATAATAATAATAATAATAATAATAATAATAATAATAATAATAATAAATATATATATGGCTTGTGGAAGCTGGATAGAGATGGCTCAAGGTTAAGAGCACTGTCTACCCTTCCAAAGGATCTGGGTTCAATTTCTAGGACACATATAGGGACTCACAACCATTAACTCTAGTCATAGGGTCTGTAGTGCCCTCTTCTGGACTCTGCAGGTACCAGTCACGCAGACAAAACACCCAAAGGTATTTAAAACAAACAAAAACACCAAAGTAGTTTTACTTATTGCAGCCCCCCTCAACACACACATACACACACCTACTTCTTATATTTAAAATCCCTGCTTTGTTTGGAGTTTATTTATATAATCGTGTTTTTAAACTTTTGTCCTATATGTTAGCAGTTTTCTGATGTTTATAATTTATTCTTAGTGAATTTTATTCTTAATTAAAATAGCTCTTTATTTTTCTAGGAAAATTTTGAATGACTTATCTTCTGACGCACCAGGGGTGCCAAGGATTGAAGAAGAAAAGTCAGAAGAGGAGACTTCAGCCCCTGCCATCACCACTGTAACGGTGCCAACTCCAATTTACCAGACTAGCAGTGGGCAGTACAGTGAGTAATAAGTTTTTCTGTTATGAAAACTGTTCTGTCTAAAGAAATGATAAATGCCAAGGTTTTTGCCTCCATTGTTGTTTGCCCTATTGTCGGAAATCTGTAATGAAAAGGCTTTCGTTTCTAGTGTTAGAAGTACGTAAGTGTTTAAGTCAGTTACATTTCTTCAGTTTAGTACAGGTTCATGAAGCAGTCTGTAGTCTTTGAAGGACTAAATAGCTAGATTTAGCTCTCACAATGTTAAGATGTGTACTCGTCAGATAAAGGAACACTATGATGAAGACCAAAAATAGCTCCAGCAGTTTAACTGTTTATCTAATCCTGCTTTCTAAAAGTAACATTTACAAATCTTTGTGTTTAGGGTTTCAGGTGGGAGTTATTGTTGTTCTCATCTGAAAGGTGATGCAGTGACTATGAAAGTAGGAACATAACTGCTGAAACTGACATCATGTCTGTGCCAGGGTTGGGTTGCACAGCTTCAATCCCAGCACTCATGCAGGAGCAGGAACTCTCTCTGAGTTCAGGGCTAGTGACACTTACAGGACAGCCAAGACCACATAGAAAGATCATGTCTCAAAAAAAAAAAAAAAAAGAAAATAAATCACTGTGTGTATTAATGTTTTGCCTGTGCACTGTGGTTGTGCCTGGTGCCTACAGAGGTCAGAAGATGGAGTCAGAATCCCCTGGAATTTGAGTTATGGATGGTTGTGAATCACTATGTGGTGCTGGGAATTGATCAGAGTCCTTTGAAAGGACAATAAGTGCTCTTAGCTGGTCCAGCCCTGCTGTGCTTTTTTTTAACTTTGACAACCATTAATTTCCATTTCATATCTGCCCTGATTTAATTCTGTCATACCTCTTCCTCTTTTTTTTTTTTTTTGATCTTTTACCTAAATCCATTAGAAGGTACTTTTGAGTTGATAAAAAGCATTTGTGTAAATGTCACTTTCTTTTTTCTCCCTTTAGCCTTACCTTCCAATGTATCTCTTACATGATTCACACACAAATTACTAGCTTTTTAATGTCAGCATAATGTTGGCTTGCCTGCCGGCAATTTGTATACTAGCTGTATTAAAAAATAGATACCTAAAGCAGTATTTTTAGCTTTTCCAAAACTGAAACTTTTGATATTATTTATAAGAACTTTTTAAAATATTAATTATTTTTATTTATGTGTGTGTGTGCCTACATGAATTTATGTGCATCACATGTGTGCAGCTGCTCTGGGAACCCTCTGGGTCAGATCCTTTGGAGCTAGAGTGGCAGGTGGCTGTGAGCCGCCTAATTTGTTACTGGGAATCAAGCCCGGGTCCTCTACAAGAGGAGTAGAGTAAGCGCTCGCTCTTAGCCACTAAGTCATCTGTCTGGTATTTCTTATGAACTACTTTACTATCTGTGATAACTAAGCTAAATAAGCTTAGATGGATCTTTCCTTTTTAAATTCTTTATTGGCAGCTGTAAAGGATATCCCCCTCTTCTGTGTTTAGTTTTTTGTTTGTTTGTTTTTCGAGTCAGGGTTTCTGTCTGTGTTTAGTTTAAGATAATTTCATACCCAGATAATTTTAAGTATTCAAGATGGTTCCATAAGCATGAACATACTGTGGTATAACACATTCCTGCGAACAGTAGATTCACTGCTGCAGAGAGTCTCACTTGAACTAGAAAGGATGAGTTTCAGACAAACCATACAGAAACTGAAAAGAAGTAAAGTATACGATTAACTGCCGTCCCCTTAGATACTTTACTTTTCAAACCCCTCCAACAACTGAATGTTTCATATTAAAATTAAGTTAGTATTTAATTATTAATATTTAAATATACTAGTACTTTGAGTTTTTTCTTAAGCTTTATTCATTTTATCCACTGTCTATTTGTATATGCACGTGTGCCTTTGATGAAACTGATTTAGCATTACATTCTGCATTTTTCCCCTAAGAAGCATCATAATGAACACTCATATATATAGCAAACTATGTATTTTGTAACTTTATTTTTAAACTTAATATTTTATTATATATGTATGAGTGATCTACATGTATGTCAACACCACATGTATGTGGTGCTTATGGAGGCCAGAAGAGACTTTGGATCCCCTGGAGCCATTGTTACAGATGTTTGTTAGCCGCCTTATAGATGCTGGCTTGAACTCGGATCTTTTGGACAATTAGTCATCTAAAGCCCTGTATTTTTAACCTAGTTAACATGGTTATCAAAGATAAGGGTTAGAGGTTTATATAAACTATAAACTGTAAACTTCTCTTGTCCTTTCCCTGTAGGAAGGATTGTATATATCCCTTCTTTTTCATTTTGTTATATAAGTTGTCCTATACATGTAGAAAAATCTCAGCTAATAAAATTAATTGTGTTTAGATTAAGTTAAAATATAATCTTTCCTTAGTTTGTATTTCTTGGTAGTCATTAAGTTCACTTAGAGATAAGTTACAATTATCTTTCTATTCTTGTTTTAATGAATTTTGTTTTGCTGAAACTATCTTACTCTTTTAAAATAATCAGGTGAACAAGTAAATATTACACAGTAGAAAAACATGTTTAAATCTTATGAAGTATTTTCAAAGAAATGTTTATGTATGTGATCTTATTTAATGTTCATAACAACTACACAACTCTACAATCAGACGTAACAGAATCGCCAGGCAGTGGTAGCACACGCCTTTAATCCCAGTACTTGGGAGGCAGAGGCAGGCGGATCTCTGTGAGTTCAAGGCCAGCCTGGTCTACAAAAGCTAGTTCCAGGACAGGCTCCAAAGACTTAGAGAAACCCTGTCTCAAAAAGAAAGAAAGAAAGAAAGAAAGAAAAAAAAAAAAGAAAGAAAACAATTTACATTCATTTAGCTTTTTCTGTGTAGTGTTGTATAAAGGTGATTTAGGTTTTTTAAGAAGGAAATGTCTGTTAGGTATGTACTCATTAATTTCCAATTGCCAAATAGTGGCGGATGTGTTTATTCATCAGTCAGTGGAAGGCCTTATATGAGGACTCAGAGATGGAGTTAAAATGTATTGAGATACTTTATCTAAATGATGATCTTGAGCTTTAATTTGAAACTTCAGGAGACACTCGTATTACTATGGTCCAGGCTATTTCGTTTCTTCCGTTGATGAAATTTTTGGTGGGGATGATGGGCAGCATGTGCTAGCGACTGAGCCCAAGGCCTTAAACATTCATGGCCAGCAGCGTATTACTTGATTCTTTTTCTTTTCTTAAAAAAATTACTTATCTATTTATTAATTTAAAATTACTTATTTTGACATGGGATCCTACCACTTTTCTCCAGGTTGGTCTCAAAAGTCGTAGTCTCAAGTGAGTTTTCTGCCTGAGCCCCTTGAAAATATCATGCTATTCACATGGCTGTTTAAGTGCATTACTGACAGATTTTATAATTTGCTTTAAGAGTTAGAAAATATAATTCACTGACATGATTCTATTAATTATATTTTAACAAGCATTTATTGGGTGCGTCTTACATTAATTTCCTCCCTACAAGAAATGCATATGATTAGGGCAGCAGATATGAAATAGTAGCCGAGGCGGTGAAGGAGAGCCTCCAGTGTAAATGAGTTCACTGTTATCACCATGCATTATTTATTGTAGGCTAGCTCCTGAGTACACTTCTCTTGTGAAAACCGGATATGCTTTCCTGAGTACACATTCACTTGAATATACCGTGTCTTGCTTAGTGATGATTTCACATTATGCTTTGCCAATTGCATGGGTTTAGTGCGTTTTAAAGGTTATGTGGTGTTAATTAAACTTGTAACAATAAAATTCATTGGGTTTTAGTTGCCATTACCCAGGGAGGAGCAATACAGCTGGCTAACAATGGTACCGATGGGGTACAGGGCCTTCAGACATTAACCATGACCAATGCAGCTGCCACTCAGCCGGGTACCACTATTCTACAGTATGCACAGACCACTGATGGACAGCAGATTCTAGTGCCCAGCAACCAAGTTGTTGTTCAAGGTAATGGAATTAAGAATTTATATATGTGGTATATTCTTTTAAAAATTAATGTGTACATTCAGGAAAAGTAAGTATATTGCAAAGCACTATTAAAATAGTTTCTTCAGTATAGATTAGATATTAAAGATTTAGCTATGTATGCACTTAATACATAAATAAATTTCTCATGAAATTTTCTATTTTTTCCCTTGGACGAAAATGTCATGGCATAAAAACAACTATCTTTTAGCTTTAAGAGAGTATTACCTATCTCTAGTCCCTTGAGTAGTCAGGGATAGGAGAAATAGGATAAATTAAAAAAACTCAAGAAATCACAGCTAGGCTATATGGACTCAAGTAACACCCAACTACTATGCCCCCCTCTTTTAAACCCCTACCTCATATGTGCTAAGTCGATATTAAAGCGGTTTTAGTGCATTCTGTCCTGTTGTTTATATATGTATATATATGTATATATGTTTACACACGTGCACACATATGAAACTTAGATTGTTTTCCTAATGTCATCAATTTTGATTTCAGATAAAAAGATCCAAAGAACATAGGTCATTATGTAAATTTTCTGCTCTTTGGAGAACAATTGTTCTTAAGTCCTCAATGGTCTAGAGGATTTGGGTTGTTCCTCCTTTTACCTCCTTTATTTCAGGAGTCTGGAGAGTGTTAACTATTCTCCATTAACTCATTTGAACAGTTCATAGTATAGACCAGATTAAAAACTGATAGGCTGAAAAATAATATTTGCTTCTAAAAATATTTTTGTTAATAACAAATATTGCCTGTGTTAATGAGTTATATCCCTTTCCCATGGATAATAAGTTTTAAATGGTACCAAAATACCAAGAGAAAGTCTTTTATCTAACCAATCCATAATATATTTATACACTATATCCTGTTAATAGACCAGTGATATTTGAAAATATATTTTGCTTATTAATGGGAGTAAAACACCTTTTCACTTTACATGCAGGTACTCAAAAAATTGTAAAGCAGGATGTCAGTGAATTTGAATTCTCAACGTCAGTTTGAAGATGGTAACATGTTTAGTATATAAATCTTTGTCACTCAGATGATACAACTGATATTTTTAACTGATGGATGATTTTGTAAAGACCTTCAAAATCTCTCACATAGTATTAGGTTACTTGTTAGGACAGTATGTCATTAAACTGTTTTTAGAAGCAAATATTAGACAAATTGTGATTATATTTCTTTTCATATATTGTAGATTATATGGTTAGAAAATCCTTAATCTCAGCCCTTGGGAGGCAGAGGCAGGTGGATCTCTGAGTTCTAGGCCAGCTTGGTCTACATATTGAGTTCCAGACAGCCAGGACAACATAATGAGACCCTGTCCCAGAAAACCAAACAAACAAACAAAAAAATCCAGCTTGAGTTTATTTACTATCACTTATATTAAAGAATAATATGTTTACATATACTATGATTGGCACCCAGTAGCCCACTTTTTCATACTTTGAGTTTTGTTTGAATTAGAAATTTATAATAGTTGACCATATGCTTATTTTCTCTTCCATTTTGCTATTTATGAAAAATCATGGTCGTTTTTATGTCGTGGCAAGAGTCTGCTTGAAATTTTTTAATATGAATTTATCCAAATCAAAGGAAGACACTGAGGACTATATCTAGGAAGATCATCTATGCTGGGCCTCACTTTCCTTTTAGACTTAAGGTTGGTAAGCATGTTAATCACAGAATAGATCTCTATTCCAATTCAACGTAAATGTAAGACCCAGCAGAGACACTCAGACATCCTTACCTGTACCTGTACTAATAGTACAGTAAATGGCATCTTCTTTTTAGCCAGAATCATCTGTTCCGTTTCCCTTCTAATCCAAGTATCTTTATATTGATTGACACACAACTGAATCAGATTGTAGTTATCTGTAGCTCATACCTTGTTTGCTCTTTTTCGCAGCTGCCTCTGGCGATGTGCAGACGTACCAGATCCGCACAGCACCCACTAGCACCATCGCTCCTGGAGTTGTTATGGCGTCCTCTCCAGCACTCCCTACGCAGCCTGCCGAAGAAGCAGCGCGGAAGAGAGAGGTCCGGCTAATGAAGAACAGGTACCTATTCCCGATGCTTAAATGCTGTGGTCACATATGTCTCTAAATTTGAAAATATGTGTATTTAAAAATATGAATTAAATTACAAGTTAATGTGTTCAGTTTTAAAGTATTTGTTAAGAAATGATCGACCTTTTCTAAAATAAACCATTACATTTAAGAAGTCTCAAAGACATTGTTATAAAATCTAAGGCAGAAGGACTTACAAAGAAAACAATTCTAAGTAGACACAGTAATCAGAATTACAAAGCACTTCAGATCATGTCTGTAATCCCCTTAAAGAAAAAGATGGAGAGGCTGTGAGGCCATGATGAGGAGGAAGCAGTGCTGCAGCTTCTCTCCTCCCTCCCTTCCTTGTACTGGGGTGACCTAAGGCCCGTTTCCTGTTAGACAAGCACTCTACCACTCATTGGGACCCTGACCCCCAGCCCTCTTTTACAAAACAGGGTCTTTTACCTAGTCTGTTACCCAGACTGACCTGAATTCACTCTGTAGCCTCGGGAGGCTGCTTTCAGTCTTCTTGTCTCGGGCTCCTGAGCAGCTGAGACAAGTCCACTAGCATTACAGCTTCTCACCTGCTTAGAGCATTGCCCGTGATGAGCACTTGTTCCTTTACCGTTATAGACACAGTTTCACTTCTTCTCCATTTATTTTCTTTTCAGATTTGATTTTTTCTATGTTAGCGTTCTGAAAGTTACTGTGACAGAATACCTAAGAAAGCCATTTAAAGAAGAAAAGCTTTCTTTTGACTCGGTTTCAGCAGTCTGTGGTCACCTGGCACCATTGTTTTTAGGCTGTGGTGAGGCAGAACATCATGGCCAGGATCCTGCCGTGGCTCACATGGTGGGAAGAGAATGGACTCCCCCAAGTCCTGTGCATACACATGTCCCCAGCTTCCTCCCCTACACTCATTGACCTGGCTTCCACAAGTATACATGCACATACCTGTACACATATGTGCACATGTGAACACTACACATGCTTATACCTCACACTGATATGAATGCGTGAACGTAAGTTGTGAGTGATTGGAAATTACAACCTAGTCTTGAAGGGCACGCTGTAATGACCATTTCCCGTCAGCTGAGTTCCACCTCCTAAGTTTCTCTACATCTTGCTATGCAGTTATGACCCTATCCATGGATTAATCCTTGAACGAGGTCAAGTCCTCATAATTGACTAACTTCTCAGAACCTTGCCATATTAGCAGCCAGGCCTTCTGAGGAGCAGTCCGTGTGAAACCATACCACTCCCTACTGCCGTCACCCAGCACACAGGTCACGATAGGGCCGCCGTCCTCAAGATGTTTGCTTTCATGAGCTGTACAAAGATGCCTGGTTTTTAAAAACATGGACTGTAATAAACTGCTTTTGCATGGATTTAGTTCTGTTCGTCAGAGGGAGGTTTTCTATACTCTGAAGTGGTTCCCTTCCTTTTCTGGAGGTTCCTTTTTAGGCTTTACTAGAATCTGGCTTCTGTGAGTCAGATGTCTTACATGTGTCTAGAGAAGTGAAGCCTCCTGTACGCCTGTCTAGTAGCTCCTCTCATTTAGTTTACCTCTGCGAAGTATCCGAGTTTTGAATGCTTATTACCCTAATATTTGGTTAATGCTAAGTTATAGTATGTTTTAGGCACTAAACTTATACACACTATGTGTGTGTGTGTGTGTGCGCGCGCGTGCGCATAGGTTTTACCTCATAGCAAGGTAAAATTTTATTCCCATTTTGCAGAGAAAAAGGAAGGTAAATTTCAGAGAAAAGCTAAATATGCAGTCAAAAGTCTGTATTTTAAGAAAGTAAAACAAATTTGAACTTGTATCTGGCGACAGACCCAATGAACATGTCACTCCCCTGCTGGTCTTCTGAGCAGAGTAAAAGCACTGTCAGGAGACATGCAGTGCCAGGAAATGAGTGTAGAATGCTAACCTGGGTGCCCATTTTGTTTAAAGAGTCAGAGAAATAAATTCCAATTTCAAGGTGAAATACAAGATTCAAAAGAAATTGATACTGCAGTGTTGCTTTAAGCTGTGCCTCCAGGACCACCATGTTGTCTTCTTTACTGTAGGTGCTTAGTAGAAAAGTTAGAGCAGCATTCACCAGAATCAGTGACCCTCATGACACCGAACACAGCCTTGCCTGTTTTATACCAAACTGGATAGGAAAAAGTTGGGGAGCCCCAAAATTCTACAGTGTCCAAATTGTCACATTTTGCAAGCATTCTGTATTACTACAACAACAGTCACAAAATGTCAGTGTCATAGGACATGGCCTCTTCTCTCACTTACAAGCTGTGCATTAACCACTCCAGATCAGTTGCCATGGCTTGTCTTCATAACTCGTCCTCATTGCCAGCTGCTTCCTGGATCCTCGAGGAAGGAGCAGAAGCACTTCCGGGGCATAGCCTTTCTGTAACAACAAGGAAGGGGCGGTGCTGCTTTGATGTCTGCGTTTGAGGGAACTTAGACCCAACTCTACACAGTCCTGCCACCTCCCAATAGTCTATAGCGTTTGAGTCCATCAGCACTGTTCTAATCATCTCTGGATTCATTCTCACAGACAGATGAACACGGTTATGATGTAGCAAACCCTCATCTTTGCTCCACAAAACCAATGGCAAGGTACACTTGGTAGCCTTGTGTAAATAAATAAGATGCTGTCTAACAGGCTGGTGTGGTGCTGGCTGCATGCCTGTAATCACTGCACCGGAAGACACAGGAGGAGGAGGAGGAGGTGTGGGTTACAAAGAGAGAGACCTTGTCTCCCATAAGAAAAGACCCTTTAATAACCTTTCCTAGATAGCTCTCTCAATCCAGACAATTTAAGAATCAAGATTAAATGTGTTTCTTCTGATACTAATTTTCTACCACAGGTTCCTTTTAATTAATATTTACAAAGTGTATCCTTAGATAGCCTTTTGATTCTCATATATCTTTGTCTTTTGAGATAGGCATCTTTAAGAGAACATATAATTAAGACATTGCCTGGGGACTGGAGAGATGGTTCAGTGGTTAAGAGCACTAACTGCTCTTCAAGAGGCTCTGGATTCAGTTTCTAGGACCCATATGGCAGCTCTGTCTGTGACTTCAGTTCCAGGGGATCTGATACCCTTACACAAGACATACATGCAGACAAAACACCAATGCACATAAAATAAAGATAAATCATCAAAAACTAAAACTTAAAAAAAACTTTTTTTTTTTTGAGGTTCAGATCAGGAATTCACAAACTATACCATGGATCAAATCTTTCTTGGAATCAGTTTGAGTTATATATGTCCATGCGTGCTTATATGCCAACAGGCCCTAAAATATTTACTATCTAGCGTTTTATAAAAAATTTTGTCGTCTTCTGATGTATCTTCTCTTCTCCTCCTCCTCTTCTTTTTTTTTTTTTTTTTTGTGGGAGGTTGGTTTTGGGGGGCAAGATTTTTTCTATGTAGCCTTGGCTGTACTAGGCCAGCCTCAAAATCAAGAGATTCTCCTGTCTCTGCCTCCCAGGTGCTGGGATTAAAAAGGCCCAGCTTGGGTTTATCTTTTTTTAAAAGGTATGTGCATATTGTAGATAATTTTTTATGTGCAGGTGCTTACACAGGTCGTCCTTGAGCATGCATACAAATAAATGTGTAGGCCAGAGGATGACAATGGGTGTTCACCTTACCTACCTTGTAGATAGCGTCTTATATTGAGTCAGAGCTCACTGATTGACTAGAGTAGCTGGCCAGTGAGCTTGGGGGTCTGTCTGCCTGTTTCCACCTTCCCTGCAGAGGGATTATAAATCCAGGTTCACCCTCTTCCCTGACTTTACATGAGTATTAAGGATCCAAATTCAAATCCTCAGTGTTGCACGGCACGTGTTTTCTTGACTGTCCAACCTTTTGGCTTTACAACATGACATGTACATCATAATGTACAGATGTGTTAGCTCATATTTATTTATAACTACCCTGGGGCACATGCGGCCTGTGGGTCATAGGTTGGATACATCTGTTTTAGAATATTTTTTAATTGGAAATTTTTAGTACATTCAACTTTTAACTGTGTCCTGTCACAACCATACTGTTGTGAAATATAACTTTCTTCAGCTCTGTCACTTCTATTCATATTATGAGATCAAAGGAATTTTTTATCCCTGTTGCTATTAGTGTCCACCGCACTGCTGAAATAATTCTTTGATATGCATGTCATGCACCTTTTCTGTGACATCAGCTAACTACTAGTTAGAGTTAACTTGTGTTGTCTGTGAAATATATCCAACATCCGTGTCACAGTTTGTTTGCTTACTCAAATCTGTCTAGTACTTGAAAGTCAGACAGAAGGCAAAGTGCTGTGAGTAATACTCCTGTACACTGTAAATATGTCATTTATATTAGTTTAATAAAACACTGATTGGCCAGTAGCCAGGCAGGAAGTATAGGCAGGGTGACCAGGCTAAGAGAATTCTGGGAAGAGGAAAGACAGTCAGTCACCAGCCAGACAGAGGAAGCAAGATGAGAACTACTCACTGAGAAAAGGTACCAAGCCACATGGCTAAACATAGACAAGAATTATGGATAATTTAAGTTGTAAGAGCTAGTTAATAATAAGCCTGAGCTAATAGGCCAAGCATCTGTGTGTTTATTTGGGACTGAAAGATCATGGGACCAGGTGGGACAGAAACTTCCATCTACAGCAAAGGACTTTAAATAACAGAGTGGGATGGGTCATTTTTTAAGCCTGGAAGTAGGCACTTTTTTTTTTTTTGTGGGAGGAGGGCACCGTTGGCATCTAGGGAGGAGTTGGGTTATTCCGTTAGCGTCATTGTCACTGCACCTCAGGCTTCAGGTGTGTGGAGAGCTATCTTGTCTTAAGGGTAAGGTATGGTTTCCAGAGCATCAGCTGTTTGGAATTTGGTGTCACCTTTTATACTGTGGCCTGTATAGGTGGTAAATATTTAGAGCGATTTTCCAGGAATCGTAGGGTGTCTGTTCTGATTAAGGCTTAGCCTCAGGTATGTTTCTCTCTTTTTGCTGTCAAGATTATGAAACGTCTTCCTCAAAGAGCTGGACCACACACATTTCTCTCAGCTACAGTGAGTGCTCCCTGATGCCCTGTCCAGGAATGTTGTCCTTCCCTTCACCCTTTAAGCCTTACTCAGCCACCGTGTGGTAGGCTCCTGCAGTCCCAGCACTCAGGTCAGAGAACTGAGATTTTGAGGCCAACCTGGTCTACTTAGCAAGACTGTAGGGAGGAGGAGAACCATGCCGTCGTGCACATATCTCCTCCCACCTTACTGTGTCCCTTCCTTCATGACATAGAATTCTTAGAACTGCATTCTTTCCTTACTGCCTGATGGGGTTCCTAGAGAAGAAAAATGTAAAAACATGCAGATTCCTCCATTTTCTATACTCTTCAGAGGTTAAAACTGCCCTTCTCTGTAAATTTCATGTGCTTTAGAGGAAGTGATAAAATACACTTTCTGTCCTCCATTTGCCACTATCCCAAGTGAGGATGTGCTCTTTGTCTTCTTAAATTTTAGCAGCCCTCTTTATAACATCACTACACCTCTTTATAACATCACTACACCTCTTTATAACATCACTACACCTCTTTATAACATCACTACACCTCTTTATAACATCACTACACCTCTTTATAACATCACTACACCTCTTTATAACATCACTACACCCTAAGGCAAAAGCTAGAAACTTTAGCAGCCCTCTTTATAACATCACTACACCCTAAGGCAAAAGCTAGAAACAATACACATTTTCTTTGTTTGTGCGTGGAGCCAGAACACAATCTGGTGGTGTTCTCGGGTGTCACCCGTATTTCTCTCATTGGCCTGGAGCTCATCAGGCAAGCTTGACCGGCTGGCAAGCAAGCTCTAGGTACCCACTATCTGTACCTCCCCAGTGCCGGAATTACAGACGCATACCATCATGCCTGACATTTCTACTTGACTCTGGGGTCATACTTGTGTGCCCATATATGTAAGACAGACCCTACCAACTGAACCATCTCCCCAGTTCCCAGTACACATAGTTTTTAGTTCAATAATTAATGCAGGTTAGCCTGGTATATTTTTGATGGATGTTATTTTGTAGCACAATTTGGCTTGGTGTATGACTCAGATGTACATTCTTCTGCTTCAGCCTCGTGTGCACTAGATTTTGTAAACAGGTATCACCATCACATTACCAAGTTAAAACTTAGGTAAATTTGTAGGCAAAAGAGGGAAAGTGGGTAGTGTGGAAGGATTAAAGGGAATCACGGACTAAATTGACCTCTAACTCATCCCCCGTAATCTTTTTTAGATCAACACCTTCCTCTAGGCCCTAAAGGACTCTACTTGCCTTCCTTATTGTGTAGTGGGATGTTGAATTTTCTGAGTCTTATTTCTGGAGAAAATTTCTTAAGTACTACTGTAATGTTTGCATCTATCATAAATTCAGTACCACTTGAAATATCTAGAAATAATAGCATAGTAGGCAGTATTTTATGTCTTTTATATATTGGTTTATATATTCTTGTAAAAGCTTTTGAGGTATATAACATTGTCACCTTTTATACTCATTAATACCTCTTCCTTGATAATTTATAAAAAGTGTGTTTGTTATTTTCCATTACAAATGATTGTTTATTAAAATCGCTCAGTTTTTCTTGTTTTACAAAGCTAGAATCTGTACTTTTAACTGTTAGGATCATTGAACAATAGATGTAGCTTCTTTGGGGTTTGTTTTGAAGCCTGCTAAAGATAAATTTTTTATTCTCTTAATCAAATCTCTCTCTGTCTCTCTCTCTCTCTCTGTCTCTCTCTGTCTCTCTCTGTCTCTCTCTCTCTCTCTGTCTCTCTCTCTCTTCTCTCTTTTCAAGACAGGGTTTCTCTATGTAACAGCCCTGGTTATCCTGGAACTCCCTCTATAGACCACGCTGGCCTTGAACTGACAGGTCCGTCTGCCTCTGCCTCCTGAGCACTGGGATTAAAGGTATAAACCACCACCACCCAGCCTGTTAAGGTTTTTCTAACTTTTGTTTTAATCATTGTAAAAAAAAAAAAAAAAAAAAAAACACCATAGCAGAATTTAATTTCTTGACCGTTTGTAACTTTATACAGTTCAGTAATATTGTGTATATTGTCATCATGGTTTAATAATAGATTTCCAGAACATTTTTATCTTGCAAAACACTCAATCTGATGACTCATGCCTGTAATCCCAGCTACCCAGGAGACTGATGTAGAAGGTTTGCTATGCGTTTGAGACCAATCCAGGCTACATACTGAGTTCCAGGCTATCCTGAGCTGTAGAAGAAGAGCCTATCTCAAAACAAGAACCCTAAAACTTCCTCTGTACTTAAACAACTCCCCACTACCCCCATCCCTGTCCCTTGGCAGCCCTGAATAGTCCCGTGAATTTCTCTCCATTGAAATAATGTTGGCCTTGAGCTGTAAAACCCTCATTATATAAAGGTATGTCCCTTGTATCCCTGTTCTCTCTAGAACTTTAATTGTGAAGGGGCGTTGGGTTTTGTCAAAGGCCTTTCTGCATTTAATGAGATGGTGATGTGGTTTTAGTCTTTCCATTTGTTTGTATGATGGAGTATATATATGTTTACATTTGTTGATCCATCCCTGCAGCAGTGGGGTGAAACCTGTTTGATCATTGTGGGTGATCTTTTTTATTTGTTCTTAGATTTTATTGGTTTATTGTTCTTGTATTTTATTGATAATTTTTGCATTTTTGTTCACAATGGGGAATAGGCCTGTAATTCTCTTTATTTATTGAGTCTTCATGTGTTTGGGGGATCGGTAAATATGGCCTTATAAAACAAACTGGGCAGTGTTCCTTTTTTCTCTGTTTTGTGGAGTAATTTGAGGAATGTTGGCATTAACTCTTCTTTGAAAGTTTGGTAGAATTCTATGCTAAAACCACCCTTAGTCCTTGGCTTTTCTTTTTTTTTTTTTATTGGAAGGCAGTTAATGACTGCTTCTATTTTACTACGGTTTCTAGGTCTACTGAAATTGCATATGCGATCTTGATTTAACCTTAGTAAGTGGTACCGATTGAAAAAAATTATCCATTTCTGTTAGTTTTTTTCCAATTTGATAGAACAGCTGCTTTTCAAGTATATCGTAAACGTAAAATAAAATTAAAAGCCTTTAGCCTGGTGGTGGTGACAAATGCCTTTAATTCTAGCACTCAGGAGGCAGAGACAGGTAGATCTTTGAGTTTGAGGCCAACCTGGTCTATAGCATAAGATCCAGGACAGCCAAGGGCTACCCAAAGAAACTCTGTTTTGAAAAAAGCAAAAAATAAAATAAAGTATGTCCTTAAGATTCTCTTGATTTCCTCAGAGTCTTATTATGTTCCACTTTTCATTTTTAATTCTGTTAATTTGAATATTCTAGCTCTTTTCTTCTTCTTTTTTTTTTTTCGTAGACACTTAATAGTATGAACTTGCCCCCCACCCCCAGACAGGGTTTCTCTGTAGCTTTGGAGCCTATCCTGGAACTCGCTTTTGTAGACCAGGCTGGCATCAAACTCACAGAGATCCTCCTGCCTCTGCCTCCTGAGTGCTAGTATTAAAGGCTTGCACCACCATCACCCAGTGATGAACTTGCCTCTTATAGAGCCACCTTCATTGTGTCCCATACCTTTGAGTATGTTGTTTATTCATTTTCATTCAATCAGTTCTATAAAGTCTTTCTTAATTTCTGTCTTGACCCATTTTTCATTCAGTAGTGAGTTGTTCAGTTTTCATGAGTTTGTAAACTTTCTGTTGTTGATGTCCTGCTTTAATCCATGGTGATCATAGAAGATGCAGGGTTATTTCTGTTTTCTGATATCATACTTGCTTTGTGTCCAAGTCTGTGATCAATTTTCTGAGAAGGTATATTCTTTTGTCTTTGGGTGAAGTGTTCTCTAAATATCTGTTTGGTCCATTTGGTCTATGGTTAGCACCAGCATTGCTCTTTTAGATTTTGCAGTCTCTCACTATCCAGCTATTATGAGATTTGGTATGTGATTTAAGCTGTAGTAAGTGTTTCTTCTATGAACTTGGATGCCCTTGTGTTTGATATATAAATGTTGAGAACTGCAATGTTCTCTTGGTGGGTTCTTTCCTTTGAGTGTATAGTCTCCTTCCCTGTCTTTTCTGATTAATTTTGGTTTGAAGTCTTTTTTCGTCAGGTACTAAAATGGCTACACCAGCTTGCTTCTTAGGTCTGTTTGCCAACAGTGCCTTTTTTCCATCCATTACAGAGAGAGAGAGAGAGAGAGAGAGAGAGAGAGAGAGAGAGAGAGAGAGAGAGAGACTGGCTGAGACTTTTTTAAAGGGAGAGAGACCACGCCCCAATGGGCTGATATCTCAGCTGCTATTGGCTGAAGGAGCGGAAAGAGCTCCTGCAACATTAGACTGTGGTTGCTCTATGTTGCCTAGTAGGAAATTCTTCTGGGATTCTGATGGATGTGGCCACTGGGGGTTCTGGGTAAAATGTATGTGTAGGTATTGGGATCTGACACTTAGGATGGGACTGGGGCAAGGTACACAGGAAGGAGGAAAGCAGGGTGTTCCACCAGGATTTGCTTAGTCCTCAGGGATGGGGCAAGGAGTGAGGAGAGGCCCTAAGAGATAGTCTACTACAGAGCTGTGAATGATATTGGGGGATGAGGAGATGGGTGGGGGGCATGGAGGCCTCAGCAGGTGATCTGCTACAGAGCTATAGATGAGACTAGGGGATTAAATTGGGAGAGGAGATATGGGTAAAGATCTACAGTTAACCTACCTGTTTTTCTGGTCAGGATGGTCTATGGATTCCCAGGGAATTCCCAGGAGTTGGTGTCTAGGATGCAGCAATGAGGTGGGGGGAGGGAAGAAGATGGGGAGGGGGAGATCTGTGGGATCCAGTGAAGATGGGACCAGGGGTGCAGGGAGCCTCAGCTGGTATTCTATACAGAGCTGTGGATGAGACTGGGGGATTGGATTTGGAGATGGGGAGATCTGATCTGCAGTTAGCCTACATATGATTCACTCCACAGATCCTTCTGTCTTCTGTCCCATCCCATTGTTGGCTCTTTACCAGGGTGCTAGGGTTATGAATCCAGTCCCAGTGCTAGTATATCTGGCCCTTTGCCTGCTGAGTGAGCTATTTCCCTAAATAGCTCCCAAAAACATTTTTTAATTAGTTGAAAGAATGTTTTTACATTTCATGTGTGTGCAAGTACATGTGTAAAGAAAAAGAATAGGTTCTTACCTTCTACCACGTGGAATCTAGGGGTTGAACTCAGGTTGGCAATATAGGCCACTATATACGTGCCATCTCACCAACTGATAACCTCAACATCATTTACTGAATATTTATTGTATGTGCAATACTGACTATTTGTTCATTTCAGCTGTGTCTCTGGAAAACATTATATTCTAAAACTAGTGAACATAAATTTTTGTGTCTTCATTTTTAGGGAAGCAGCAAGAGAATGTCGTAGGAAGAAGAAGGAATACGTGAAATGTTTAGAGAACAGAGTGGCGGTGCTCGAGAACCAGAACAAGACCTTGATCGAGGAGCTGAAAGCACTTAAGGACCTCTACTGCCACAAATCAGATTAATCTGGGATTTAAATTTTCACCTGGTATGGTGGAAAATGGACTGGATTGGCCACAACCAGAAAGACAAAATAAACATTTATTTTCTAAACATTTCTTTTTTTTCTATGCGCAAAACTGCCTGAAAGCAACTACAGAATTTCATCCATTTCTGCTTTTGCATTAAACTGTGAATGTTCCAGCCCCTGCTTCCACTTCTCCCTCAAGACTGTGCGGCACCAGGAATCATGAAGACTTCTGCTCCCCATCTCCCGCCTCCTCAAGAAGTAATAATTTGTTTATTTGTAAATTGTTGGGGGAAACGAGGAAAATGAAATCTTGGCTCTTTGGTTTTTAGTGGGTTTTGTTTTGTTTTGTTTATTTTTAATGATTTCAAGGTTTGTGATGAGGTCCATGATTATCTTAGGGTAGAACTACCCAGCCTCTTGAGCTGAAGTAATGTGTGAGGCACATAAGGAAATTAAGTGAGGTACAATGAGGTGTTGATGCCAAATTGAGGTTTTTTACAGTTTCATTGTGAATTATGTAAAACTATTCAGAGACAGGCCCTCTAAAAACGAATTTTAGTTTGGTGTTGAGGATTAGACTGTGTTCTTTTCTTCCATACTAAAAGTTGTCCTTGGTTCTGAGAAGCATTTTGTATTCGCCACAGCTGTCCTGTAGGGCATTTGTTACTTCTGAATCCAGTTCTATGTGTTTAATAATTTGAATACATTCAAAGAAGTAACCAACTGAAAACAAGGACGGTATTTGAATTTTGAGTTAAGTTAAAATCCAAGTACAAAGCTTATTTTGGTTAGTACTAAATCTTAATGAACAGATGCTGGACAGGAAGCCAACTCCTTAGTTATATAGAAGGTTTTAATAAATAAAAGCTTTTGTCCTTGCTTTCAAAACCCTCATATTGTCCCTCATTTACCTAAAGAGCTATTTCTAATTCACTGTTGCATTTACTGTGCCAACAGGAAAATGTTCAAGCTGCCCAAGCAAAGTGATTACTTTAGAGAAACAACCCAATTACAACCCTTTCTGTACTCAAATAGATCAGGGAATCTGAGGTGGCTCTAAATGTAGTATAAACGCACAAAGAAAAGCAGTTTTCTTCAGACATTGGATTGTCTGCTGTGGCACAGCATTTGGCAAAAATCTTTTTCTCCCATAAAAAGTGGTACTGCCTTAGTTATCCAGTAGCTATTCTATTGTCTCTAAAGAAGCTCCCTACTTAAATCCTGACTCAATGGTCTGCATTTATGTGTAATGTTGTTTCTGATAAGACCTAGTAATAACTCATTTTAGTCACAAAGTCTGATACGATCTAAAAGTTACTCTTTAAAGGACAAACATGAGGAAGGTTGAGGCTGGTATGCTAGATTACTTCATGTGTGAGGAAGAACTTGGACTCAGAAGGTTGTTTTATATTTTCTCATGGGATATTAAGAAAACTGGTTTTAATGTCAGTATATACATTTGAGCATGAATTATTTGGCCCATTTTTTAAAATAAGACTTTAGGTTACTATCTGTAAATGTTGTATGTTGTTTATAACAAACCATTGTCTTTTTTAAAGGATGAACAGTTTGTGAAGGAGCATCATTCTAAGGCTTGAGTGATGTAATCCTTGTGTTTGGACAGTTCACCAGAGTCTCAAGAAGGCTTTCAAACGGCTGTAAAGTTTGATGTTTGTCCTGCTGAGCTTACTGGGAAGGAGATAGCATACAAACGGTGTGGGTACCAGCACGTAGATGTATCATTTGCTAAACTTGGTTAAACAGATATGAAGCAAAATAACAAATCTGTTGACAAGCCGGAACTACTTCACATTAAGTCATGATGTCAGATTGAACATTTTAAATGTCACAAGTGAAAAACTTGCCCAGTGTGTAGAAGACGTATTCTTTTCTAGGTGTCTGTCTTCAAAAGCTGAGGCTTTCTACAGTGGTCTCCTTAGTGCTTTATAAGCCAAGGCAGTCTCAGGCACACTTACTAGCTGGATGAATTGGAAGAGGCTTGGGCCCTTGTGCCTGGAGCACAGCTGTACTGGTTTGAGGCTGGTTACTTAATAAGGTGAGAAATATGTGATGTTGCTAAATCTGACTTGAAGATTTCAGTTTATACAGAAAGAAATCATGCATCTTTAATGCAAGCTGTTTTTTTAAATATGAGAATTAGAAAAAACTTTGTTTTTGAGCTACTTGGAGAATCTTTATTAAGAAAATAACATAATTTTTTAAAAACGCTTATATCCAAGATTGTATGTGGCCACATTACCAGTGATGTTTTTCTCTTGATATTGGCCAAAAGGGAATGAAAATGCTGTCATAGGAATCTGTACATATGCTACTGATTTGCCTAGAAAATAGCAAGTTTGGTATTGCTCACTTTGCATATTTAGGGCCATATGGCACTTTTATCTATAGGACAGATTAACTCTAATAAAAATGAAATGGGGAGGGGTTTATTTTTGATATATTACTCTTCTGAGTTTTCAAGCTTTGATAGTGTTTAATGGAAAAGTGGTTTAGAAAGGGCTAGATCCAATATGTTCATAAATATGAGATAAAATTTAAGTTCTTTCTTTAACAAAAGCAAGTACCGTATTAGTAACCATCATATTGTCATAGGTGCTGTGCTTGTTTAGATGTTAAAGAATGGGTGGGGAATGGCATTTTGTAATATATATGTACATATATACATACATACATACATACATACATACATACATACATACAGTATATCATCAGAATGCTCGGAGAGCTCTTATGTCAGGAATGCTGAGTTTTGTAGCATATTGAGGTCAGATAATATTCCACACTTCTGTGCATTCTCCTGCATCTCTTCTGCTGGTTTCAGTGACTGTATTACTCCAGCACTCATAACTGGTTTTTATCCTTTATTTTTCTTCCAGTTTTTTATTAGTTTTCTTTGGCTTGATGCTTTTGGGTATGTTACCAGTCACTTGAAAACTCCTGACCCCCAAAGCTTTCCCGTGTTTGTTCTTTCCTGCTTTCTTTCTGGCAGCTATAAAATTGGTAAGAACATTGTGAACATAGCTTTTAAAAGATTTTTTTTCTTTTTCTTTCTTTCTTTTTTTTTTTTTTTTTTTTTTTTTTTTTTTTTTTTTTGAGAATCATATTGGGCAAAGACTTCTGGTGTTTCCTTTGAACAGGGAATTTGTCAGGAATGTGTTTTGATGGCAGGTCAGCAAGCAGTGCTAGTGTCCAAAGCACAAAGCCAGTCAGGCAGGCTGTCTGTCACAAGTCATCTGGCTGAAGTTTGTCTGTCTCTCAGGACTCCTCCCTGCTGGTTTCCACCATTTAGGGTGACGTGGAATCAAACAAGGACCGGGACTTAGAAACCAATGGAGTTGTCTAACCCGGGTGACTCTAGACTCTGTCTCTCTCCTTCTCTGCCAACTCCAGTCAAGCTAGTAACACGGGTTTGTTTCTCTACCAATAGCTGTGTCATTTTCAGCTCCTTTCAGAGGCTTTATTTTGCCTTTGTAACACTGAAAAACTATTGGCATATCATTCCCCGGGGCCCAATACAAAGGTTGTATATTTCCTTGGGAGTTCTTTGTAAATGGTCGCTGTCACTTGCACTTTTTTTTTTGACCCAGTTTGGGTATCAGCAACTTGGGAAATTCCCTCATTGGTCAGCTGTCCAGTGACGCTCCTGTCTTCCTCCTCTCTTCAGACATGACTCCTTAATGGAAGCTCTTGGTTGACTACAATATCGTAGCTAGTCTAAAGCATGTTATAAAAACTAAATATCTGGGAATTAGATGTGGCTAGGCCAGTAAATTAAAATGTGAGCTGAGACTTCTTCATCATGAGTAAATATTGAAGGAAAAATACTTTAAATTTCATTCTCACCCCAACATTCTATGTAGAGTATACCAGAAATTTTTCCAGAATATTATGAACTTTGTTAAAGCAGTTAACTTATTTTCATCATGGGAAACCCTGTAATAATCATTGTTACTAAATTATTTTCATATTAAATTTGGCTTTAACGTCAAAGAAATGCTGCCTAAACCTGACTGGTTTCAGATGGGGCCTGCACAGGGGAAGTGCTGTAGAATAAGCGTGTCCACAGTTGTACAAAGCACAACTAGAGTCTCTGGTGGGTGGCTTGTGTGTGTCTTGATTACTTTCAATGTTAATAATGTTGACTCTTCGGTTAACAGTCACTGTTATGTACCAGGAACTGGTTTCCTTGACTTTCTTTATCAATGGCCGAGAGAGGCGTGTAATCCTTGAGGGGTCGAGCATATCATGAAGTTGAGTCAGTGTGGAAGAATTTCAAACAAATAAAACAGGGTGCTGAAGTTCCGGCTGACTCACCCTCACGTGGTGTGCTCCTGGTGAGTGAATGTAGCCTGCAGCCTTTGTGTGTCCTGAGGGGCAGACACACTTTCATAAGGACCAGAAACATTTGAATGGAGGAATTATATTTCAGGTGTTTTAGCTTGAAATTTATTTTTTAAAAAAAGAAAAATTAAAAAAATAAATAAGAGAGCAAAGTTTGGGAAGCAAGTTGGCAGTGTAAGAACAGGCAGAACAAATGCTGGCCAGTCCTCGCTCTGGTACTTGTGGGGGCAGGTCCAGAGGAAGATGATCAATCTATAGGAAGTATGTGAGAAGGGCCCAACAGTAGCAACTCGTACTTCCCAGGTATGAGTCACTACTTGCCCATAGAAGTACAGCGTTTCTAGGCTTCTGTCTGAGGAGCATCAGAGATGAGAGGAAATCCGAGATGTTGAAAAAGAGAACAGTAGGGAAGAAGAGTCTGCAGATCATGATCTATGTTGGCCACATGAAATGATTTATTATATTTGGGAGGTTTTATTTTCTTATGTTTTTTAAAATTAAATTGGTAAATGCTTTATAGACGTATTTTTACCCAGGTGCCACTTCAATATGTATGTAATAAAGTTATTTATATTAAAAGTGGGAAATTTGTCAACATTTTTTCTGTGCGTGTAGATTTATTAGGATGGCTAAGTGTGTTAGTTAGCAGTTTTCTGTGTAAAGCTGTCTTTAGCTGATCTGTGCACATAGGTTATAATGCCCCCAAGGGATTACAAGGAAGGATCATTCCCAGCCTGGACGTGTCACTTGAAATTCTTGAAAAGATAAATAACTAGGGAAGTCCTAGGAGGATGTCTGGCTTTTTGGTTTTTCCTTGAGTACTGGAGTAGAGAATACCTCCCCTAGAACTGTCAGCACAAAACAGGGTATCAGCCTTTAACTCTGATGTTTCTATTGGAGTTGAGTACTAATAACTATGAGGAGGAAAATACATTTCTAATGAAAATTCCTTACAATCTAGAAACATCCCTGTTTAAATTTTTTTACCTAAATCTTTTTGTGCTTTATGTGTAAAGAATAAAAATACCAAGATACCATGCATTTTATTAACACTATGTACATATTGGCTGCTTTGTGTTCAGAATGGTAGCGGTTGCTTTGTATATTGAAGTGATCCTTGTGAATTTGTGAAATATTGTCATAAAGTGCTTTTCTTACTGTAATCTTTGTGGTATCAACTGTCAAAATGCCCTTTTTACACAGACATCTATGTGCAGACACATAAACATGCTTTTAAAACTCTGGAAAGTCTCTTTTTTGGGCCGGGATCTCTCTCTCTCTTTCTTCCCCAGGTAGTGCGTGTGTTTACCTGTTTTCTTTGACTTGAGTTTATTCATTTTCTGAAATGAGCAAAGATCTCATTGAATATATCACAGGCTTGCAATGCTTAGCAACAGAGCACTGTAATTCACACAACACACCTAGAGTCGATTCTGCTGCAGTCCTCACTTGGCCTGTTGCTTTGCGAGTGCTGCTGTCCTGTTGAGTAACTCATAGAGGCATGTCCAGCAGCTTAGTCAGGAACCGTGTGCATCAACGAACAATAGCGAACTTGGCAGACCACCTTTATTCTGAATACGTAAACTGCAACAGACGGTGGGTATGGCAGCATGCTCTTGTAATTCCAGGCTCAGGAACACGGGAGGCAGAACCAAAGGCTAGGTTGGGCTATCTCCAGTGAGGTCCTGGGGGAAGAAGGGTATGAACAAGGGAGTTCTGGGGTGGGTATGGCTACCATTGCCAAAGAACTAAGAATAAAAGATCCCTGTAATACTCTGCGGTAAATTCTGAAACTTGTAAAAAGTTAACATTTTAGTCGTAAATTGTGTAATGTTTCCTGTTCATTAAATGCAGTCTTGAAGCTTGAGTCACTTGGAGTTCTGTTTCTCCCTTCTACAGAACCACACTTACTAAATTGCTCAGATTTCAAGAGTGAAATGATGGAACCTAGTGTGGGGGTGCACACCTTTAGTCTCAGCATTTGGGAGGCAGAAGCAAACCTGTTTCTTGGAGATATACCTTGGGGAAGGAGAGGGGGAAAAAGCAGAAATGAAGTGATTCATTTAGGTAAATCATCCACAGTGGTCTCTTTGTTTACGGATCAGTGTTATCGAGCTGCCTTTATGACCACCTAAAATTTAGTGGTATGCTGTATTTCCAGAATAAATTGTATCTGCTGAGAATATCACAGGCAAGCAGGGAGTGATGGCACACATCTGTAATCCTGTTGCTGGGGAGGTGGAAGGAAAAGCTGTCCCTGGTCAGCCTGGACAACAGTCATGATTCTATCCCCCAAAGAATCTAGTGTTCAGGGCTGGAGAGGTGGCTCGGGTAAGGAGCACTTGCTGCTCTTTCAGAGGACCAAGTTCAACTCCCAGTACCCAGGCAGCTCACAATAACCTGAATTCTAGCTCCAGGGAATCCAACAACTCCAGCCTCTGTACACACTAGCATGTATCTACCTGTACACAGGCACATATAATTAAAACACCAGTTATTAAAATCTAGTATTCTATCCATTTACTTGGACAAATTACAATTCTGCTATCTATGTAAAAGAATAAATTTTCTGACAATTGCATCTCCCTACAGGTATTTTCTTCAGCCCAAGGTTTTGCCCCTTATAGCTAATGGCCAGACCACACAGAGATGTAAAGGCACTCACACACATGTATGTGTCTGTGTGTGCGTGTGTGTGTCTGTGCCCCCACGGAATCTGACTTGGAAAATATTCCAAACCTAAACCAATAAAAGAGCTTGACTTTCACTTTCTCTTTCTCTACTCACACACTATTTGTAGAACAAAGGGAGGCATGGCAGTACTGTTGGGGATATTATCTTCTGCTGTGTGCCTTTTGTTTACGCTGCATTTGTTTAACTCTGTGAAGCTGTGTTACCGAGCCTGTCTAAAACACCTGATGGTCTAATAAAGAGATGAACAGCCAGTAGCGAGGCAGGAGCAAGGACAGGCGGGGCTGGCAGGCAGAGAGGATAAATAGAAGGAGAACTAGAAAGAGGACCAGCCACCCAATCAGTCATGGAGTAAGTCTGAAAGTAAGATATACAAAAGTAAGAAAGATAAAAGCCCAGAGGGAAAAGGTGGTCGGGTTAATTTAAGGAAAGATAGCTAGAAACAAGGCAGCTAAGGTCAAGCGTTCATAACTAAGAATAGGCCACCGTGAATGATTCGTTTGGAAGCTGGGTGGTGGTGGGCGCCCCAAAACCAAAAGAATACATCACACAACACAGTACTTTCAACCTTTTCTGACCCATAGATTTTATGAAAACACCATGAAGCCTGCTAAACGCTTGGCGGACTTGGTAGAGCAGCAGGTGTCTCAGCTGCCCAGCCCGTCCCACCTGGCTTCATTATCTTTCCCCAGGGTCTGCGATCTTAAAGGACTGAACGTCACTATTAGCAGCACTGGGTTTTCATTGCAACGGTGGTGACTCTGTCAGGTTGTCATTGTTTCGGAGAGTGTCGATGTCATGGTGCAGTGGTATTTCAGTCAGTCAGCTATGGATGTTCCCAGAAACAGACATCATCAAATGCCCACAGCTTTTAGCTCAGCTCTATTAAAACTTTTAACTGTACCTAAAATTAACTAAAACCAAAGGGGCTGGGTATAGCTGTGAGGGATTTTTCTGTTAAATCACTGGATGCGAGAAGACTCATCCTAAATCTGGATGTTCTGAGATGGGAAGATCCACCTAATCTGCGCCACAGCTTCTGGTGACCGCCTACGGAAGAAGGCGACCCTCCCTGTCTCTCTGCCTGCTTGGCGTCAATCTCACGGACAAGTCCACTCCCTCACTGCCATTAGAACCTCCTGCTTTGGGATTCTGGCATGTACTGAAAACCAGATGAGACATCCAGTCTTGTGCACTGAACAGCTAGTGGATTCTTGGACTTTCCATTAGTAGATAGCTATCGTGGGACTAGGTGGACCACACAGCCTGTAAGCCACTCTGATACCCTCTTCTCTCTCCCCACCTCCTTCCGTCCCTTCCCCACCTCCTTCCTTCCCTTCCCCTCCCCTGTTCTGTTTTTCTAGAGAGGACCCTGACTAATACGACTACCATTTTTAAAGGATATAGAAGACAATGTAAGATATTCTCATATCCAAAATATTTATTAAAGGAAAATGAGGCCTTGAATAGTGTATACAACAAGTTCAACACATTTCTATTACCAAATGCCATTGTCTGAACTGCTTAAATTTTTAGTTAAATGTAAAAGAAAAGCTTGTTTTGATAACTTTATTCACAAAGTCTACCCAGAGAAAACTCAAAAACCAGTAACTTCTGGCTTGGGATGTAGTAACTTGGGGTTAGTGTCTGCCCAGTGTGTGCATGACCTGGGTTTGCTCCCTGGCACCACACATCAGTGGCCGCTCATGGCCTTTACCCTGGTCACTTGTTATATGCTTCTTACTGGGTTAAGGGAAGGAAAGTCAAAGAGGCCTCCAGCAGCTTGCAGCCCACAGGGAGCCCGAGATCCGAGGAGTGAGTACAGGCACAAAAACGTTCATAAAATGAGAGTTAACTTTTCAGAACTGACACATAAAAGACGGGGGAAACACCTAAGAAACAGAGACAACCACAGCAAGAAACAGCAAAGCTGAAACAAGGCATTGTTGTGGAGGAAAATTTCAGGCCACAGTTTTATGTAATTTTAAATGTAAAAAATTTTATTCCTTTGCTTACATTCTTACCCTTGAATCTGCTGACAGAACTCATCCGCATCTCAAGGCCTAGGAACTAAATGGTAATCCGGGTGCCGTGGCACACCTGTATCCCAGCACGCAGAGACAGAGGCTGGAGAATCACTGTTTGAGGTAGGCCTGGTCGACAGCCCTAGACCAAGCCAGGGCTAGAGTAAGGCCTTATCTCATAAGAAGAGTAGGAGACTTCAACAGCACAAACATTAAAGCAATATATGCAGTAAACTTGGTTTACACTCAGCAGATGAGAAAACCGAGACAAACGTACAGCCCAGAATGTACTGCTGAATCTCTCCAATTTAAAGACACCTTTGCACCATTCTTTTCAGAGCGTTAGTGGGAAATGCTTACCAAGTGCGCACACTGGCTAAGGAAAGAACGCCAGGCAAACCTCACATGTGCGTTCGCTGCTCAGCAGTGAGCAGTCGTGACACACGGTGATGGCAATGCGACACACGCGCTGTGTTCTTGAGCAGCTCTGGTTGGATGGACTTGCAGTCCACCATACGGGAGTTCTAAGACCTTACCTGACACATTCAATTCTTAGGAAATAGAGCCCTACAAGTCCTCCCTCTGGCTTCTCTTCTGTGCTCTGTAAATGTGGACGTCCTTCTCGGGATCGTAGTGAACCTTCCGCACAGCAAACTGCCTCTCCAGCATCGTTAGGAAGTTATTATCCCGTTTGTAGCGAATTCGGCAAGCTAAAAGAATCACAGAGTGGTTGCTGCAGAGGTACCCCAGGGTCTGAAGAAGATCTGTGAAGGTATCTTCTAAGTATATGACATCCGCTCCAAGTATGAGATCAAATTCTCCAGGCGAAAAACTTCCCAAATTTTGTCCCCAAGTCAGCTCCTTAACAACAACTTTGGGCTGGATATGGGGAGGTAAGTTGGCTTCAACATTTGACTTGAGAAATTCTAATGCTACTTGTCGATCCGTGATAGTCACATGCGCACCTACAATGTGGACAACAGAAAATAAGGTGAATATCATACATCCGTAGTGGGCAGAGAGGGTCTGCTTCAGTTAATCCATGCATTATCTAAAAGTTGCAGATTCGGAGAATACGAGAACCTTCCACAGGCAGATAACCAGACCAAAACAGAACTCCTTCTACTGTATATAAAAGTGAACCCTCAGCTTGCTTCTGTGGCACACCTACTGACGGCCAGAGTGGTTCTAGCGAACCATAGAGTCACAGAGTGACACGCGATGCTCCGGAATTCTCCACAAGAGCTGGTCAAACCGCCATGAGTATCCACCACTCAACTTGATTCAACAGGCCATAACCTTCAAATCAGCAATGCTCAGCGTAAAATAAAATCCAAGAATGAAAAATTGATAAGCAGAGTATGACTATCAAGATCAGAAGATACAAACCAAAAGTCTGCTTTGGAGGAACCAACATTAAAACAGAATCATAAGAGAATGTGCAGGCCACATTCATTTACACTCTTCGGAAGCAGGTGGGCTGTCTGTGTGATACATATATAACTACTGGGAACCTGTCCTCTGCATTAGAGTACAGACTTAGTATGTACTAGGTAACAGGCTAAAAGGCTAGTTGGTGTGCTCCAAGTGCTATTCCACACGCAAATGAGGAAATCCACAGCACAGTAGCTTACTCGTCTGTCTTTATGTGTTACTGACAGTCAACTGCAAGATCTATTTTTTTAACCAATGTGGGTAAGAGAAAACTGAACAACAGCCAACCACAGTAGGTTAGTCTCATTACAGCCATAGTGGGTGAGTCTCACTACAACCATGGCGGGTTAGTCTCATTACAGCCATAGCGAGTGAGTCTCACTACAGCCATAGTGGGTTAGTCTCACTACAGCCATAGCGGGTTACTCTCATTACAGCCATAGGAGGTTAGTCTTACTACAACCATGGTGGGTCAGTCTCACTACAACCATGGTGGTAGGTTAGTCTCACTACAACCACAGTGGGTTAGTCTCATTACAACCACGGTGGGTTAGTCTCATTACAACCGTGGTGGTAGGTTAGTCTCACTACAACCATGGCGGGTTAGTCTCACTACAGCCATAGCGGGTTAGTCTCACTACAACCATGGTGGGTCAGTCTCACTACAACCATGGCGGGTTAGTCTCACTACAGCCATAGCGGGTCAGTCTCACTACAGCCATAGCGGGTTAGTCTCACTACAGCCTTAGTGGGTTAGTCTCACTACAACCACAGTGGGTTAGTCTCACTACAACCATGGCGGGTTAGTCTCACTACAGCCATAGGAGGTTAGTCTCATTACAACTCATCTAAAAAAGTGTAATCATGTCGAGTTTTGACATCAGAAAGTTTGAAATTTAAAGTTGTTTAATTCCTTCATAATAGTATCTTTCCTTTGTATATTTTTTTCTAATCTCCCAAAGGATCCAGCACCTTTCCGGTGGCACTTCCACCAGGTGTTTCTTATCTTAAACACTAAGGCAGCACGTAATTAAATCTGAGGTTTACAGTTCTAGACGGTGATACTGATGAAAACGCTCAAGCTGCGACTCTGCAAGCCTGGACCCACCACCCCAATGACTCACCGGCACAGTGTGTTGCCCAGTAAGCAGAATTCAATGACTGTTCTCTGAGAACGAAAACTGCAGGCAGCCCTCCCGGTTTGAATCAGTACTTCTATTTGTGTGTTTCTGGGCAGGACACAGAGCACCACTACTGGCAATCCCTGAGTGATCGTAATCATTGAAGCTTCACCTGGGTATGTGCTGAGACCTTCTCTAATGCCTATCCTGGAGAGAGCTCTCCCCACTAGGTACTACTAACTTACTAGGTCTCCCAGAGCTGCCATAGGCCCTTAATGTCACCCAAACAGTCCCCTTTACACCGCCAGTTCTACAGATATTTAAGAGCCTACTGGCAGCCAGGGAGTCAGCACCGTGTTCACTCCAGCCATACTCAGCTGAGCCCGCACAGGCCTGGAAGGAAAACCTGCATTTACCAGGTTGGTTCCAGCCTAGTGAGTAAGATACGGTAAGGGCATGACATTGGACCAAACATGAAGGTATTGAATGACTTCCTGTACGATAAATGCTACACGTAGAAAAGCATTAATATTGTTCATAAATGATGAGGGAAACGGAAGTGGACCTAGTAAAAACTGGGCTTTCACTCAGGAACGGAAAAACAATATGTAAACCTTTGTCATCACTTTTAGTTTCTGTTTTGTTCTTTTTGTCTTGTGAGCTGGTTTTGGTTTTTTGAGGAAGAGTTTCTCTGTGTAGCCCTGACTGCCCAAGAACTCACTCTGTAGACCAAGCTGGCCTTGAACTCAGAGATCCGCCTGCCTTTGCCTCGAGTCCTGGGATGAAAGTTGTGCACCACTACTGCTGAGCTTAGTTTTCATGTTATAAGCACTGCTCTACTGATTAAACATTCAAACATAGCCATGTGCTAGAAACATAAAGCTGAGCAAGAAAATCCTTACCTGGAGCAAAGTCTCACGAGAAGGAGAAAGCCAAGAGTAACCATGATGCAGGGGAGGCAGAGCAGCAGGGATGTGCTCCGCGCCAGGAACCACAAGTCAGAAATTCAAGAGAGGGAGATGCCAAAGGAAGGGAAACCTGAACTTACACGGAAGATAAGGCCATGAGCTGGGGAAGGAGAAAGGCCATTCAAGGCAATAGGCACCAGGCATAAGCAGTGTGGGTCCTGGGAACTTGTCAAAACATGAAATAAGCTGATGAGCTACTGTACAGGAGATAGCCAAGCCTTGCCCACAAGTCTGGGATGTGGTCTGCAGCAGCAGAGTGGCACCGGATGTTTAAACACAGGCCACACCAGCAATTAATTGACATTCTAGATAAGGGTCTGGCAGCTACTCCCGGAAGTGAAATTAGAGAGATCAAGTGAGAGGAGGCTATGGTCATGAAGGGCAAATGGTGGGAGTTTGGGTCAGCCTTAGAGAAATACAGAGTCAGGGCTGCTGAATTTGAAACCACAACCCATGAACTAGGGCCCCATTCATCAGACCACACAAAGAACAGTGAGTCCACCAGGCCCACTTGTCATACAGGCTGTTAGAATGAGACTGACCTTTCAGCCTGTCCCTCAACGCTGGGTGACCCCCTGGATACTGACGCTAACTCAGAAGAAATGCTGGCAGGAGCTAGCCAGGGTGTGATGGGAGTTTTCTGGACCACGGGGTCCAAGGCTCAGCAGAGTCGTGGGGATGGCAGCAAGTCAACAGACAGTACCTTCCTGAGCTCTGTGTTTCAGGACGGGAGTCTCCAGGCCTGACTGGGCATCAAATTACACAGAAGATTTTTTTAAGTGAAAATTCTCTAACATATTCCAACATACAAAATCCTTTCTTCAAAATGGCATCACCACACCCCAACCCCATGTATAAAGAGTTCCCAAGTAGCATAAAGACTCAGGATTTTCTAACTAAAACTCCAGTTTGAAAGTCAGAACTAGGAGCTGGAGAGATGGCTCAGTGGTTAAGAGCTTTGCCTGCTCTCTCAAAGGTCCTGAGTTCAATTCCTAGCAACCACATGTGCTCACAACCATCTGTAGTGAGATTTGGTGCCCTCTTCTGGCCTGCAGGGACACATGCAGGCAGAACACTGAATAGATAATAAATCTTTAAGAAAAAAAGAAAGTCAGAACTAGATTCAAAGTCTCACCACAATCCATAGCTTTACAGCCTTGGGCAAGTCATTTACTCTCTATTAACACCTCAGGTGTCAGCACTGGAGTCTACTTCCCATACAGGTCTGCTCTGAGAATGGTACAGCCCAACCACACACAGGAACTGCTCCTCTTAGACATTCTGCATGACATCATCTACTTTTTATGCAATCTGTCTTTACCTAGTCCTTCCCTCTGGACTTAAACTGTACGTAGCTTCCTAAGATGTGGATCTGCCTGCCTGGTCACTGGGTGCTACTCACACTTGGTAGGGAGTCCATGGACTTAGGGATAAATGACTGAGTACCAAAACATGAACTTGAAAAAGAGAACAACCAATCCCTTTCCAAATGTTTCAATCACTACATGTTTTAATTCTGCTTCTGTTTTCAAAACTTTTCTCTCACTCTCAGTTTTTAACCTCAAAATTTCTCTAATCTAATACTTTACAGTGAATATGAAAATCATGCAACAACACAAATGTTTATAATAGGGATTAGAAACACACACACACACACACACACACACGTACAGACGCACAGACAGAAGATCATGACAACTGTGATTATGTAAAATACAGATGGAGAAAAGAGAATGAAAGGAAATACATAAAAATGCAAATAGGAATTCTGCTGCAATGATAAATATTTTGTAATAGAGTCTTATTAATTTTCATGATTTCCAAAAGTCATCAATCTAGTTAGTTCATGCTTATTTGATTTTTAAATTCTAAGCTATGTGTACATATGTGTGTGCATTTGTGAGTGCAAATGCCCACAGAGTCCAGAAGGGGGGCTGGATCCCCTGGTGGAGTTCCAGTCAATTGTGAAACACCTGATGTAGGTCCTGTACAAGAGCAGTAGGTCATACAACATGCTCGTCACTGCCCAGTCGTCTCTCTGGCCCAAGTTCCTTCATGACTTATTCCCAACCTATCCAAGTATCCAGTGTCTGAGTAGCTGGTACTGTTCAAGGGTCAAGGACACAGAACAAGTCATGGTTTCATTTCTCAAGAGCCTCAGTCTGAGACACAGACACATGAAGTGATTGTTATCCTTCATTCTCAAACAGTGTTTGAAGAACCTTATCCTGACTTCTTCAACCCCATATGTCTAGACTTCTCATTAGAAAAAACAGCACTGGGGCTGGAGAGATGGCTCAGCAGTTAAGAGCACTGGCTGCTCTTCCAGAGGTCCTGAGTTCAATTCCCAGCAACCACATGGTGGCTCACA
>NW_026067966.1:9442007-9457241 GCF_014885135.2 Alexandromys fortis | reverse complement strand
CACATACCCCACACACATACCCACACACATACCCACACACATACCCCACACACATACCCCACACACATACTCACACACATACCCCACACACATACCCCACAACACATCTTTTGTCAGATAATGAGCTAATTAGCTAGCTATGTGTGATGGTAACTATGTATGCTGGTAACTAGCTACGTGTGATGGTAACTATGTATGCTGGTAACTAGCTATGCGTGATGGTAACTATGTATGCTGGTAACTAGCCCATCTTGAGCCTCCCTGTGGAGCAAATACAGAGAAGTCATTGTTAGAGGTTAAACACTGTGCCCAAGGTCAAACAACAGAAACAAATGTGGCAAAATTAACTCTAACTACAACTATATGCCTATGTACTAACTTGTCTCTATACCAGCCAACAAAACTTGGGTTGGGGAAGCTAGTGAGAAAAGCCTACAAAGAACCTTAATCTGAGCTTCTGTGTCTTGACATCCGTTTATGAGTCTCAGATTTCTACGGATAAGGACCCTGGAAGTGGTTTACTATCTCAAAACACCGGTATCATTTGAAAAAAAAAAAAAAGTTAAAAGTGATATATGACATAAAGGCAATGCTATATCCTCTAAGATAATGAAAGATGTGGGGCCAAGCAGAGTCTTTCCAATGACTGACGGTGTTGCTGAATAAAGTTTCCCTTGAATTAGGGACATGGAGCTAGACTAGCTGACTGGCACTGGTCAAAGAAAGACCAGAAATTTGGATAGAGAAGATGCACAGGACTGGAGAGAGGTATCTCCTGCAGTGTTTCTGGCCAAAAACCAAAGTAACCTGGTTGCTTCTAAGCTACTCTGATCTAGCAGGTTTTCACCCCCACATCTGACTTCTGAATTTTTGTTGGTAAATAGAATGATAAAGACTTAATTTATACCTACAGGATCGTGGGATCAGAAGCCCACAGGGGAAGCGGGCTGACTGCTGGGTTGGGGGGCTGCAAACAATAATTAAATATCATAGATTCATATGTAGTCGGTAAGCCAACAGAAGAACAACACCATTATGGTCTTTGCTAATAGACAGACCAAACAATCAATTCATATATACCTTAAAAACTTTTTTAAACCTTGATTTTTATTGGCATGTATGGGTGTTCTGCCTGCATGTATGTCTCTATACCACTGGCATACAGCTTCTACAGAAACAGAAGAGGGTGCTGGGTCCCTTGGCACTAAAGTTATAGGCTTTTGTGAGCAGTCATGTGGGGGCTGGGAATCAAACCCGGGTCCTCTGAAAGAGCAACAAGGGCTCTTAACTCCTGAGCAATTCCTAGCCTCTAAGTGTACTTTTATCCACTAGCCCCGCCATTGCTCTCCAATCAAGATCAAAGAAAGCAACACAGACTACAGAACCAAAACAGAAAAAGGAATACTGAAAAATAATGAGTCGTCGGAGAAAAGGGTGGGACAAGAGTGGCCTAGGTTGAGCCTAAAATAACCGTTGCGTATGAATAATTCAATGTTCTGCAATTCCAGACATCCCCCGTCAGTTTCCTCTGAGAACCAGTAGTGTTGGGAGTATTAGCCTGGGAGCTTCTTACAAATGCAAGCTCTTAAATTCTCCTCTGGAGTCACGAATCAGGACCACACTGTAAGAGGAGCCACAGGTGACAATACTGAGGTGGTTGGTGTGACAGATAACATATGACAGGGAAACTTGAACACTGAATCAGAAGTTGTAGAAAGAAGTCAACAGTAAGAGAAAACATAACAATGAGACTTAAACGTGTTCTAGGGGAAAAACAACACTACTTGTAGCCCAGTACCGTGGCGCAATACACCTGTAATCCCAGTTGCTCAGCAGGCTTACAGTTCAAGGCCAGCCTGGCCAACATTATAAGACGCCATCTCTGACAAGAACAAAAAAAAACAAAGAACTAAAGCCCATATCAGATGAAGGCTGATAGATTGATAGGTAGGTATCAACTAATTACAGACCATTGATATAATTACAGACCATTCATATAATTTCTTAAGGTGTCAGAGTACAACTGAGAACCCATCAACCCTAAAAGGGAAAAACCAGCCATTTTCTCAACAATGAGGGATTAAGTCTGATAGTCTATGGATTTAGCACTTTAAGACACAGAAATTGTACATAATTCTACCTCGGCATCACAAGATCAAAGAGAGCAAGGTGATCTCTCAGTAGAAGTATGAGTAAGAGGATGGGAGAAAGAGAGGAAATTGCTGTCAGCCCCAGAGCTGAGACCAGCAGCAGGCCGCCCACAATGCATGGGAAAAAGAGGTTAGCTCAGTAAGGTGGAATCCCAACCATGTGCTTTCCTCGAAAGAAACAAGTGTACTTCCCAGTGAGTTCCTCTCACTAAGGAGGCACCAGCCCACTGTACTCACCTAGCAGGGCAGCCACTATACCCACCAGCCCTGTGCCAGCACCAAGCTCCATAGCAGAGCAGCCCCTGAGCTCCACGGCCCCCATCTCCAGGTACGTGGAAAGAACAATGGCCTGATTGGGAAACACAGGGTGATTATGGTTAAGGTCAGCAAGTGTCTGCAAGATGCCACATGCTGGCCGGAAGAAACAAGAACCTAACACACACACAGGAACTTACCTGCTGCTGTAAGATAACCTATTAGAGCAAACACAGGTGCAGTGCAGCCAAAGGCATGCCAGTCAGGGGGCAGCCATCTCTAAAAAGCGTACTGTTTTACTGTGTCGCAGCCCACAGTCACATACTAGGAGTATAACGCAAATGTCTTCATGCCGGCCTTTTATTTATAATAACAGCTGAAGAGAAAGCTATCAGAAGCAGAAAAGCAAGAATCTTTTCAAACTATAAAAACCTTAAGATATGATGTTAATTTTGGGCTATGTCTCCACACGTTCTTTGTGTGGTATTTCAGAAACTAACTTAAAGAGTGACCAGGGCAAACAGGCTCCTGTTTTCCTTCCAGTCTCCTGATACTTTAGGAGCAATCACTGGTCAGTCATCCCCCTTTCCTCGGCTTTCAAAATGTAATGTATGTAAGGGGCCGCGGGGATGATGAAAAACTTGTAAACTGGGTAGTAACTGTGCACTGCCATGAACATCCTGAACAACCCAGGGCTTTTACATACTTCACATTGGACAATATACGTGAACTATATCTCAATAAAACAATCAACTTTCTTCTTAAAATGGTAGTCTAGCCTTAGCTCGTGGACGTTTTCAGAGGCCCTCCAGAACTGACTTACCGCATCCCAAACCACTGCGGCGACTCCCAGCTGCCTCCAGTCCTGACGGATCTGGATGGTGTGGTTTGCAAAAGAGAAGGTGGCAAGAGGCTTGTGGAACTTCTGGAGCCCTATCTCCGCGCTCTCCTCATAGGGTACCAGGGCCATTTCTCCTGGGTCCAACTCTTTGCTGGGACCTGTCATGCAAGAAGAATCCTGAGTGACTTAGTAACTTCAGAAAGCTTGTTGAAGCTATCATATCTAAGTTCAAAGTAAGAAACAAGCTGAGGTGTATGCAATTTCTTCAACAACTTTTCCTCTGAGTCTTACGAGAAGTGAAATTTGGCTCCGAGTTCGCGACAACTGATACCTCTAGGGAAAACACCTAGACCTCGCCTACGCGCCCCTGCTACTCCTACGTGGGCTTGGAACTGCAAAAAGGTGAACGATGTGACAGTGACAGCCCTGGGCACCTGCCCTTTCCCAACACGACAGAACAACAGCTCCCGGCTCCCATATTTTTTCGGGTTTTTTTTTTTTTTTTTTTTTTTTTTTTTTTTTTTTGGTTAATGGGGTAAATTTTTTATTTTTTTTCTTCTTCTTGTGTTTTTGTTTTTTTTTTTTTTTTTCACTTTTTTTTTTTTTTTTTTTTTTTTTTTTTTTTTTTTTTTTTTTTTTTTGGTCTTCCCGCCTACATCCCCAAGTTCAGCTGGGACAATGGAGCCAAATATGTAGGCTGAATCTTAAGGTTCGCCCTGACTTTTGGTCCTCGCTGGCTATGGCAGATAGAGCAGTCACTCTGCAGGCTGGGGTCGACAAGGGCAGAGAAAAGCAGCACGGCTCGGGGACCCCAGTCCCGCCTGCCACCCCGGGGCCACAGATGCGCCTCGCTCACGCCCACGACAGAGTCCCGGGACCCGCCGCGAGTGGGAGCGGGACTCCGCAGGGCGCTCCACCAGGCCCTTCGGGACCTTGGCGGGAGGAAGGAGACTTAGCTCACCGGCCACCCCGCGGCCCCTCAGTGCGGCAACTCACCGGGCTCCCGGGCAGCGCAAGCGCACTAGGATTCCCCCGCAGCGCAAAGCTCCGCCAAAAGAGGGCAGATAAGCGGGAGGAAGTTACTTCCGGGAAGGGAGGCTCGGGTTTCCGGTCCGTTACTTTAATAGTGCTGCACTTGGTGGACCCGGGTTATGTCGTTCCTAGCTACTAGGGCCGCGGGGAAGAGAGGGCGATTGCGCAGGGGCGTCGGGTGCCCTGCGATGGAAAAACGCCGCTGCCTTGCACCGGCTGCTCTTGTGCCGGTCTTATTTCTAAAAGTGGGCAGTTAGTGGGTAAAGCAGAGTACGAAGCGAAGTCATCGTCAGCATCGCACAGCGCGGTGGAGCGGGCAGCGGCCGGCGGCGCCCGGCAGAGTTTTGAGCCGGACCACGTGCAAGCTGAGTCGCCCCCGACACCCAGATCCCGCCCGTCTGCCTGGGCTGCAAACCCGGTCCCCGACCCCACCACCCAAGGGTCCCCGCGTGCCTGGCCCCGCCGAGTCGCCGCTGCATAGCCTCGGCCAGCCGCCAGGCGGCGTGCCCGACCTCCGCATTTCCAGCATAAGCCAGTAAGATCCCTTCCCTCCAGTTGCTGAATTTTCTGTTTGGGTCATTCCTTCCTCTCCATTTCTCTCTTAGTAGGTCCTTCCTTTTTACATGCTCCGTGGATCTTTGCTGTCTTAGACCCTCAGCTTCCCTTTTTCTTTTCCTTATTTTTAAATCTCAGGTTTTTTTTTTTTCCCACTAGAACTGTTGATTACTCCGATTTAAACAGTGAATACTTTCATGAATACTTTATTTACACTGTGCCCCCATCAGTATGCACAGTTATTAAAAGAAATCCCTTCCTTGAGATTTTTTTCCCATTTCTTCCCTTTGGGAATCCATCACTAAGCACAAGAAAAAGTGTTTTGAGGCCAGAAAAACGTTCAAATTTTTAACTGGATTTAACTCCCCAGACTCCTGGAATCTGGCTAGCCATTCTGTCTACCTGTTCTCCATCTTCCCACAGAAGAATGTATACAGACACGGTGCGGGGGAGGGGAAAATAAGGGAGGGGGAGGGGAGAAGGGCTGGTGAACGATTGTATACTTATGTATATGACTATAAAACTTCCCTAAACTCTCCAGCACTCTGCTGATAAGAGCATTTGCAGCAGTACAGCTACTTAAGGTATCCCTTTTGCCCCCTCCTTAGCTCCCAGTGTTGTAATTATTACCGACTTACTCAGAAAGGGCACACATATGCTTAGGAGAAAATACAACTTACATAGTAGTGTAGACATTAAAGAGAGCTCTCATTTTATCAAACCAAAACAACCAGGGGGCCTCTGAATATCTGAAAAAAATAAAATTTTAATCCTTGAAAAAAAAAATGTGTACATGAGAGAGGGTACATACTTAACTGCTCAGCCCGCCACGGGCCTGTTTAATACCCCTTCAAAGGGATGTTCCCCGCAGCCTTGCTTCATAATCGACCACATGAGCTGCTCTGGCCATTAGAACATGGGCAAAAGTGCCTCTCACAGCTGTGTTGTTGCTCTTTCCCCACGACCCCAGGACTATATATATATATAACTTTAAATAAATATATATATATATATAATATATATAGTCTCTCTTGTCTACATAGCCTTGACTGTCCTAGAACTCACTGTGTAGACCAGGCTGACTTTGAACTTAGAGGTTGTGTGCCACCAGGCCTAGCCAGGAGTTGTATTTTACATTCAGGAGTCCTTAGCACAACCATTAGGAGCAGAACTGAATCAGGAGTGAGAAGGAAACCTTTGCTGTAACTGTGACAATCTGGGGGTGCTGCAGCATTACCTAGGTGGCAGAACAGGGGTGTGAACAAGCCAGGAGACTTCAAAAGTGAGGGAAAGGGTCCTGGAGAGATGACCTAGCAGTCCAGAGCACCTGTTGCTGTGTAGAGGACACAGGTTCAGCACCCAACACCCACAAAATGACTCACAAACATCCAAGACTCCAGTTACAGGGCCCAGTGCCCTCTTCTGACCTCTGCAGGCACCAAGCACACATATGGTGCACAAAATGTGTGCAGTCAAAAGAGTCATACAAAATAAAAACTGGCTTAGAAAAGATTAAGTGAGGAAATAAGGTAAATGTTTGAGTGTGGGTGTTGAGCCTTTTGGCAAGGTAGGAATTCTTTTGGAGACTCGCCGGGCATGTAAGAACTTCCTCATTGTCCTCTTGACTCTCAGTGACAGCATTGGCTGAGGACCCATAAGAGCTGAAAGACACTTCACTGGCAGTCCCATTTTGTTGGGATTTGGTTGTGTTGCAGAACATTTGTTTAACCATACAAAGACTCGTTGTATTTGTTTAACTATGTAAAGATGTGTTGCATTTGTGTAACTGTGTAAAGGTGTGTTGCATTTGTGTAACTGTGTAAAGGTGTGTTGCATTTGTGTAATTGTGTAAAGGTGTGTTGCATTTGTGTAACAACTGTGTAAAGGTGTGTTGCATTTGTGTAACAACTGTGTAAAGGTGTGTTGCATTTGTTTAATCATGTAATGGTGTGTTGCTGTTTTACTTTGCCTGCCTAAGGCACCGGATTGGTCTAATAAAAAGCTGAACAGCCAATAGCGAGGGAGAAGATAGAGGCAGGACTTCCAGGCAGGGAGAGTAAGTAGGAGGAGTAATTAAGGCTGGTGGCGGGGAGAAAGAAAAACGAGGATAGAGAGATGTGGAGGAAACAAGAAAGTAGGACCTAGGGAGCATAAGGTAAAAAGTCCCAAGACAAAATGCAGATGAGTAGAACCAGGTTAAAGTAAGCATGGGGCCTTCTTGAGGGTGTGTTGATAGCAAGCTGTGAGAGGGAGAAGGGGGGAAAGTAGAGGTGCATAAAGATCTTGTTAGGAACAAAAACTCTCTAATGACAGCTATCTTAGGGAGGTCCTGTGTTGCTTTCTGTAGCCCGGGGTTCTGCAAGTTTCCAGAAATCATACATAGGCTTAGAGGTATTCACTTTCCTTTCCCACCACTGCCCAGCATTCTTCTCTTAATCTGTCCACTGTCTGTTTACTCAAAGACACAATTATTAAACCTTCAGAGATAGGTAAGTGGAAAATGCCCTCCCTGTTGCAATAGCTGCGTGTATGCATGTGTGTGTACACGTGCGTGTGTGTGTACACGTGCATGTGTGTGCACTTTTGTGTGTGTACGCGTGTCTGTACGCATGTGTGTGTGTGCGCGTGCGTGAGTGTAGGCATGTGTCTGTGTACGCGTGCACGTGTGTACGCGTGCATGTGTGTGTACACATGAGTGTGTGTGCGCACGTGTGTGTCTGTGTATGCGTGCGTGTGTGTACGCATGCATGTGTGCCATAGCACCTTTGTGGAAGTCCAAGGACTGTGTAGTCCTCAGTCTCCTCATTTGGGACCGGATGTCACTGTGTCCTCAGCAGCTCATGCCATGCTAGCTGGCCTGCAAGCTTCTGGGAGTTCTGGCTTCTGCCTCACTGTGTAACTCTGAGACTGCAGACACAGACTTAGTACTTGTAGGAACCCAAATTCAAGCCCTCACACGAGCATGGCAAGTGGTCTACCCATGGAACCATCCCCCAGCTCTGCAACACCTTTTTATTTTTGTCAGCCAAACAAAGACTGCCTGCTTCCATCATGCAACAACTCCAAGAAGAACTGACGAGGACACTCCTGCTTTCTGGATTCTCCCATGTTTGAGGTCACAGAAGCAGCGGTCGCTCTTCTCACCTCCCACCAAGTGGAAGCCCCACCCGAGGCTTCCTGTAGAATTCATCATCGCTGTTAGCAGCTGCTGTTGTTACTTCTTAGAGTCTATTTCCTGTTTTCCTGGAGCAGTTCTTTCCTGCTAATTGTCAATCTGGGATCCAAGTTGAGTCAGCTCCCAGTCTACAATTTACAAATGCCCCTCTACTTATAATGTGTTTACATTCAGTTAAGCCCAGTGTCAGTCAAAATTGTTGGGAGTTGAAAACGCTTAGGACACACTGAACCTAACAAACATCATACAGCTTAGCAACACAGAATGCTGCAGACAGTCCGATGCTTCTCCTTGTGATCATGCAAACATCATATAGCTTAGCAACACAGAATGCTGCAGACAGTGTGATGCTTCTCCTTGTGATCATGCAAACATCATATAGCTTAGCAACACAGAATGCTGCAGACAGTCCGATGCTTCTCCTTGTGACCATGCAGCTGACTGGAAGCTGCAGCTTGCTGCCCTGTTCAGCATCCCAAGGGAGGTTTGTGCTGCATATATCACCAGCCTGGGAAAAGCGCCAAGCTCAAAGTATGGTTTCTGTTAAATACACATCATCTTTACACTGATGGAAGGTCAAACTATTACAAGTTGGAGACTGTATTAGCTGTGAGGGGCTTATGTGTCAGTTTTCCATATATAAAATAAGGATAATGAGATGACTGAATTAAAAAAATAAGTACTGAGTTTCTACTGAGAACTGATCTCCCAAAAAGGACAGCACATAGAATAGTTGCTGGTTCTGTTCTATATTTGGGGTGTATTATTCTCGGACCCAGTTCTATGACTAGGCATAGGTCCCAAGCCCGGCTGTTGGGCACATTCCTTCCATCCGAATCACACGAATTAGAAGTGAAGTGGCTAAAGCAAGGCTTGACCAGAGCCCAACCAAAGGCTGTTGGCACTCTCATAAAACAAGGCTGTGGGTGAAGGGGGGAAGCTGGAGGTGGTTCCAGGAGAACTGAAGCAGTGGAGGCAAGTCCTGATAGCTGGAGAGGAGACTTCTGTTAGTGCCCTCTGAGCACCTAGATCCAGTCAGCCTAGAACTTTCCATCATGTGAGCCATTAAATTCTTGTACTAGATTAAGCTCTTTGAGTTGGATATTTGGTGTTGTTTTTTACAGAAGAAAAACAATCCTAATCCATTCAGTCCAGCTAATCCCTTGAACAAAGCTAATCCATTCAGTCCAGCTGATCCCTTGAACAAAGAAGACAGAAAACCATGCTGTGGGGGCTGTTATCAGAGAGCTGAGTAAATGGAGACACAGATGCCTGCAGAAACCCTGGGGCACAGCTGCCAGGCTGCCAAGTGTTTCTAGTGCTAAGCCTTTCTTGGATACATGTGGGCTCCTGGACCCCAGGGTACCAGAGTAATGGGGAAAAGTGCCCTTTTTGCTTTCTGTTACTTGAGTGTCTTATACATACAATGCAGGATCCTAATGAATAGGTGAATTGTGTGTGTGTGTGTGTGTTTTAAAAATAAGTCATGTAGACAGACTTCAAATATTCTGTAAGTTCCTCATACATGGTTTAGTGATGCTAACTGACCATCACATTTGCCAAAACAACCCTGTCCTAACTGATGACGGCGGCGTGTCAGGAAGACATCCGGTTCCTACCACACAGTCAGCAAATGGCTAGAGTTAGAATAGGCTCCATAAATATTTATGGTATGGCAAGCCAAGTGTGATGGCACACGCATTTAATCCCAGCACTCAAGAGGTAGAGGCGGGTCAGTTCTCACATACACAGTGAGACCCTGTCTCAAAAAAAAAAAAAAATGACATGCCGCATGATCGCTTCCATTTTCCTGTCCATTCTAGGACAGAATAATGCACAGGCACAGATGCCCTAGAGGTTGGCTGGGTCTCTTCCCTGGTCCCAAGGAAGCTCACGCTCCAGCGGTTTCCTTTTACCCTACAGCTCTCTCGCTTCCTCTTCTCTCTCCTTTCCAACACGCAGGAGACTGGCCTCACAGTGCTTGTGGCCTGGTCCCCTGCCTATAGTCTATCTTCTGCTCTCTGAACAGAAGATCCTCAGATCCTGCCTCACCCGTCTGTCACCTCAGACTTTTCTACAGCACGTAAAGAAGCCCCTCTGGCCTCACAGCTTTCTTCTGGGCATTTGGAGCAGCTGTCTCTGGTCTTGATTTCTCCTGCTTCCTCGACATGGCCTCTAGGTTTTCCCCAAGCTGCTGCTTCCAAGGAAGCTTGCTTTTCATTTTTTTTTTTCCCTACAACCCTGCAGATGTGGCCACTTTACTAGAATCCAGCTTGTTCAAAGCTCCCTCTTAAAACAAGCCAGGTCCTCTGCAGCAGCCGGAGTGATGCCACAGAAAGAGTGAGGAATTTGCCATGATAAGCCTTGAATGTGTGCTGTTCTCTAACAGCCTTGATAGAGATCACTAAAGCTCTGTGAGCGTCTTTCCTCTTCCACAAAGGACACTAGTGATGGGGTCCATCCCGCACTGTAGGGGGCTAGTGATGAGGTCCATCCCACACTGTAGGGGGCTAGTGATGAGGTCCATCCCACACTGTAGGGGGCTAGTAATGAGGTCCATCCCGCACTGTAGGGGGCTAGTGATGAGGTCCATCCCACACTGTAGGGGGCTAGTGATGAGGTCCATCCCACACTATAGGGGCTGGTGTTGAGGTCCATCCCACACTGTAGGGGCTAGTGATGAGGTCCATCCCGCACTGTATGGGGGTTAGTGATGAGGTCCATCCCACACTGTAGGGGGGTTAGTGATGAGGTCCATCCCACACTGTATGGGGGTTAGTGATGAGTCCATCCCACACTGTAGGGGCTAGTGATGAGGTCCATCCCACACTGTAGGGGCTAGTGACGAGATCCATCCCACACTGTAGGGGCTAGTGATGAGGTCCATCCCACACTGTATGGAAAAACCCTCTGGACACTGTGGCACATACTACTGATTCTAATCCAGATTAGCAATAAGACTTAAGTAAATACGTTTAAACAACTGTTTTTTGCTCATTGTGAACCTTAACTGGGGACTTAGCATTTCTTTATGTCATTTTCCTCATCTGCAAAGTGGGAACAAGTACCAGGCCCCGAATGGCACTTGAGGAGGAAGGTGATTCACGCATGCTCAAGGATTAGAAGAGAGCCCAGCACGCAATGAACACCTGTGTCCTTTATTTTCCCACGCTTGGCTGCTGGGCCTGCTCTCCCCTAGAAGACAGGATCTGCAGCCTGAAAGTCACACTTCACCCCTTCTTGCCCTTCGGTGGCAGCATTTTACATCTGCTTAGTGTCAGCTTGTGTAAGCCCAGGTGGCCTCTGTCCTCAGTGGGACTCTCCACTGAGCCGCCTCCAGGAAAGAAGTCCTATTTCCCTGTCCCTTTCCCTTGGCACCTCCTGAAGCCCTAGCCATGGAGTCCTGAAAGTCCTGTGAAGGACTTAAGTCATCTGCCAACTCTTGGCTTATTCTGAACTTGATACTTCATGCATGACAGAGTCTTTTTGCTCCTCCTTAGACCCATATTTTCCCCTCCGAGGCAAACACTAGTATTTCTAGACTAACCACCTTTCTGTCTGTGTTCCAGAAGCAACAGCAGCTAGGGGCAGCCAGGCTGACCCTGACCTATGGTGACCTGAGGGGGCATAGCCTCAGCTGCCGGGGCCTCACAAGGAGTTGCAGACTGTTGGTCAGTGTTCCAGCTGTCTAGGTCACCCCCTCTGTGGTCCTCTCCTGTCACAACCACTGACCTGCCACATCCCCACCCTACCCCCTCCCAGTTGCCTGCACTCCGTCCCTACTACTATGTTGTTTTCAAGAGCTCTTCTTCCCTTTAAGTTTAATTTAATATAGCAGTCTTTACCTTACACCAGCAAAATACCTGTGGCAGTATGTCATTCTCCATTTTAGGAATCTCAGTGACCTCACTCTGTAACTAGACCATGGAAATCTGCTTGGAGTCAGGACCGGATGCTGAGCAGCTATTTCCTCCAAATTAGAACATTCCCTCTTGGGACTGGGAAAGACTTGGAAAGTAAACAAAACTTAACAGTATTGGTAAAGGCCCCGCCTCGGGGTTACAAAAGCAGTAAGAACTGCTCAGGAGAGGAGTCTGTCCCATCACGAAGCTGCCTTCAAGCTGGGCAGCAGGCTCCGAGGATGTGGCTGTGGTGACTCACCGCGCAGGCTGGGCGGGCTTCTGAGTGCTACAGCTGCCTTTTTGTCACCCCTGCTCCCGCGAGTGACCCCCGCAAGCTTACTGCTTCTCCACACCAGGTGGGTGGAATCGTCCTTGTGTCCGTTGTCAGTGCTCTGTCTGGGGTGTTTACTTCTCCCCCAGGAAAGTCATGCAGCGCCAGATTACAAGTTCAGTTCATTCTAGTTATTGCTCATTCAGGACCAGCTCTCCAGAAGAAGCCCCTTGTACCTGCCACAGCAGGACAGGGTCATGACCCCGTTCTCAGGATCTTACGTTCAGCTGGCTCCAAGCCAGCAGGCCACTATATTAATTCCCAGGGCTGCCATTGCAAAAAAAAAAAACGACAACAAACTAGTTAGCTTAAAACATGTACACACAAAGAATTTTGGAAGTCACAAGTCAGGGGGCCGTGTGCCCTCCACAGGAGCCGGAAAAGCATCCTCCCTGGCCTCTGGTGGCCTTGGATGTGTTCCTTGGCTGCAGAATGAGAAATCTGAACTCCACTGCCACCTTCCTATGGCATCTTCTCCCTGTGAACGAGCTCCTTCTTTTTCTAGGACATCAGTCCCTGGGTCTTGGACCCCTCCTAACCCCAGACTACCTCATCTTTCCCATCTTTCCTCGATTGTATCTGCAGATGAGTGGCGACGGTCCCGGCACCGCGGAAGGAAAAGGGATGTGCACTCAGTAGAGCTGCACTTTAAAGTTTGCAACATCATCGTTTCCCAGGCTGGCGGATTTTGTCGGTAACTTGAGATGCTGGCCTTTGTCTCACAATCAACCTCTTGATCTTAAGGAGGAACAACATCCACAACACAGTGGACTATATTGCTCAGCTATGATGTTCCATAGGTTAGGTACTAGTCAACGCCTCCCTTTTTTCTGATTCTAGGCATTAACCCTATGGCTTCAAGCAAGCAAGACAAGCACTCTACTACTGAGCTGTATCCCAGCCCTCTTTTTACTTTTTGGAGACTTGGAGACAGGGTTTCACAAAGTTGCCTATGGTTAGCCTTAGACTGATTCTGTAAGCCTAGGCTGGCCTCCTGCCTCAGCCTCTCATGTAGCTGGGATTCCAGGCCTGCACCACCATGTCATCTCTTCAATACATTTTTGATCTAAAATGTTTTCAGCTTATGATTGATTTATAAGGAGCAAACCCCATACAGTAAAGAACATTCGTATCTGCAAATAACGCCACATTCACAGGTCTGGGTGTGTTGTGCTTTGAATGAGCAATGCCCCCTGTAGGCTCAGATGTTTTCCAGTTAGTGGTTCTCTTTGGGGAGCCACTGGGGGCTGGCTTTGTAAGATTATAACCTTGCCCCACTTCCTGTTTGCTTTCTCTGCTTCCTGCCTATGATTCAGATGTCTCTGTCAGCGAACTTCTCTGCAGCTCTGCTGCCCTCACCACTGTGGACTCTCCTCTAAACCAGAGCCCAGATAACCTCTTTTTCCCCTAAGGTGCTTTTGTCATGATGTTTCCTCACAGCAGCAGAAAAGTAACTGATACAGAATTTCGGCTTCTTTCTACAAGGACAGGAGACAAATAGCCAGTAACCCAAACTGCAAAGACAAGTGAGGAAGGACAACAATCTGATGAGAATATTCATAAACAACTTCATACTGAAAACAGGCGTGAACCAGTGTTGGGGCACGCGGGAGCAATGTCTGGGTTTAAGTCTTCAAGATCAACTTCTTCACTTTTGGAAAACATGACAGTAACATTTACATCATTGGAGAATTGGAGAGTAATGGAAAACTGGATGACCCATGCCAAGTGCCACACAGAGCCCCTACACAGCCATCACTCACTCTGTTGGACTTTGCTGTTTCTAACTTAGAGAGCTAGTGGACAATACTGACTTACTGCTTTGTGTTTAGTTTGCCACTCAGAATCAGAGTTTTTTTTTTTTTTTATAAACTATCTTTATTTTACATACCAATCCCAGTTCCACCTCCCACTCACCTGTCTTCTCCCTACCCCACCCTCATCCACTCCTGTAAGAGGAGAGAGGGCCTGCTTTTTATCCCAGCTGCCCAGCTAGCTTATACCCAAATAATCACACAGAAACTGTATTAATTAAAACACTGCTTGGCCATTATCTCTAGCCTCTTATTGGCTAACTCTCACATCTTGATCTAACCCATTTCTGTTAATCTGTATATTACCATGTGGCAGTGGCCTACCGGGAAAGATTCAGCATGTCTGTCTCTGGTGGCTCCATGGCGGCTCTCTGTCTGCCCTTCTTCCCAGCATTCAGTTCTGTCTACCCTGCCTACCTAAGTTCTGCCCTATCAAAAGGCCAAGGCAGTTTCTTTATTAAACCAATGAAAGCAACACATATACAGAAGAACCTCCTACACCTCACTCCTCAGAGAGGGTGTGGTCTCCCATGGGGAGTCAATAAAGTCTGTCACACCACACTGAAGCAGGACCAAGGCCCTCCCCGCTGTAGCTAGGCTGAGCAAGGTATCCCTCCTTAGGGAGTGGGCTTCAAAAAAGAATCAGAGCTTTAAAAATACTTTACAATACTTGTCTAAAAATTCCTCGTTATCAAACCCTAAGTCCAGCATTATGGTGTTCTTGGGCAAATCTTACCTGTCATTTGTAAACTATATTCTAGGTTAAGGTCACGTTGAGTATAAGCATCAAGCTACTGTGACAAGTTATTGTAATGGGCTATAGGCAAATGATTATGCTTAAACCTATGTGTGTGTGTCTGTGTGTGTGTGTCTCTGTCTGTCTGTCTGTCTGTCTGTATGTGCATGTGACTGTGTGTGTTTCTATATGTATGTGCATGTGAGTGTGTGAATGTATGTGTGTTTCTGTATGTATGTGTGTGTGAGTGTACACTGCCGTCACTGGGATCTCCCATGTACACATGTACACTGTCATCACTGCGATCTCACATTACACATGAACACTGCCGTCACTGCAATCTCACATGTACACATGAACACTGCCGTCACTGCGATCTCACATGTACACATGAACACTGCCGTCACTGCGATCTCACATGTACACATGAACACTGCCGTCAC
>NW_026067966.1:9428786-9440576 GCF_014885135.2 Alexandromys fortis | reverse complement strand
ATCTCACATGAACACTGCCGTCACTGGAATCTCACATGTACACTGCCGTCACTGCGATCTCACATGTACACATGTACACTGCCATCACTGGAATCTCACATGTACACATGAACACTGCCGTCACTGCGATCTTTATGTACACAGCCGTTACTGGGATCGCACATGTACGCTACCATACCTTGTTTTCTATGGTTTTCACATGGCTGCTGGGGACCAAACTTAGGGCCCCATCCTTGAAAGGCAAGTGCTTTGTCAACAGAGCCACCTCCATGTCCTAAGCCCTAAACTCACCATACTGAGAGCAGCGAGATGCACCATCGTTCAAAGTTTAAGAACTGTTTAGAAAATATACAGTTAAAATTAGTTTTGCTACCAGAAACTTTAGGCTGTGGTGAACTTTCGTGAGTGCAAGCCCAGGTAAATTGGTTAGCCAGGAATCTCCAACCCACAGAAAGTGAGGAGAAGTCTGAGTCGCTCGTGTTTCAGAACTGGAACCCACGCTGCTTGCTGGGTACATTGGTCTTTATTGACAGTGCCCTGCATTATAGTAAGTATGAAGAATATTCTGTACTCCCAGTTTATAAACAAAGATACGAAGATATAAGGCTTTTAATGGATTTCTTTTAACTTTTGAACTATTTAAATATAGCACTCCTCTTACTGTTTGATCTAGGAAACCATTACTCTGTAAAATTAAAGGCCCCACAGGACGTTTATTTATGTGGCTTATAACTGTTGATGTGTATTATGTCAGCAATGTTGATTTTATGAAATTAAAACTTAAAACAATAAACCATTAATTCAGAAGGCTGATGGGTAAGAGTACTTGTTCTGCAAGCATGATGATCTGAGTTCGAATCCCCAGCACTCATGTAAAAACCTGGGCACAGCTATGCTTGCCTGTAACCCCAGGCTGATGCTGAGAGATAGCTTTCCAGCCAGGCTGCCCTAAATGGGAAGATCCTGGTCCTGTGAGAAGAGCGCTTCAAGCCAATAAGGTGGAAAGCAACAAAGAGAATGGATGTCCAGTTCTTGCCACCACATGCATGTGCACAGGTACAGAGTCACATGCCTACACACGCGTGCACACATGCACACACAGAGTTGACTAGCATGTGCCTGCAGCTGGGCCAGGGAGGCAGGTAGGCTAACTGAAGATCTTCACTTTACCCTTCTCTCCTCCAAACTCAAGCCCTCAGTCTCACCCCAGCTCTACAGAAGAACACATGCTGAGCCCTCCCCTCCCCCATTACCCCTACCGCAAGTGGATTACACACATCTTTGCCTCTCACATTCCCTCCCCCACCCATCACTTTACTCCAGCAAGAACGGCCTGGAAACCCGAAGGCCACTGTGACCAGGGACAGTTAGGCTCCCTGCGGACCTTCACCTCTCCCTCTGTTTCTCTACTCTAATCTCCCATTCTCACCCCCAGCTCTGTAGTAGATACATCATCAAAGAAAATGTTAAATCTAAAAAACCCTGGCTTGAAACATCCAGGATATCTGGGACACTATGAAAAGGCCAGATCTAAGAATAATAGGAATAGAGGAAGAAGAAAAAACACAGGTCAGTGGCACAGAAAATGTTTTCAACAAAATCATAGAAGAAAAATGTCCCTAGCCTATTGAAGAAGATCCCTATCAAGGTACAAGAAGCATACAGAGCACCAAATAGACTGGACCAAAATAGAAATTCCACTCCACACATAATAATCAAAACACTAAACTTGCAGAGAAAGAAAGAACATATTAGAACCTGCAAGTGAAAAAGACCAAGTAACATACAAAGGCAGACCTATTAGAATAATCTGACTTCTCAATGGATACTCCAAAAGCCAGGAGGGCCTAGACAGATGTTCTACAGACTCTGAGAGTCAGAGATGCCAGGCCAGACTACTATACCTGCAAAACTTTCAGTTATAACAGATGTAGAAAACGAGACGTTCAATGATAAAAACCAAGTTTAAGCAATATCTGCCTACAAATCCAGCCCTATAGAAGACACTAGAAGGAAAACGCCAACCTAAAGAGGTTGGCCGCACCCAAGAAAACAAAAGAAATAAATAATCCTAGACCAGCAAATCAAAAGAGGGGACACACATACACTCCAAATCAAGGATAAATAATGGGAATCAACAAACACTGCTTATTGATATCTCTCACATTCAGTGATTCCCACTTCCCAATAAAAAGATACAGACTAACAGAATGGATGCAAACACAGATTCCAACCTTCTGCTGAATCCAGGAGACACACCTTGACATTGAGGATAGACATCACCTCAGGTATAAAAGGATGGAAAATGCTACTCCTGGTAAATGTAGCTAAGAACAAACCAGTGTAGCCATTTTAATATCTGACAAAATACACTTCAAACCAAAACTAATCAGAAGCAATAGGGGGAAAGACTACATACTCATCAAAGGAAATTCACTGAGATTACGTTGCAATTCCTAACATCTATACACATCTATAATATCTGTCAAATTCATAAAAAGAAACACTACTATAACTTAAACCACATATTGACTCTCACACAGTAGTAATTGGAGACTTCAATACCACACTTTTGCCAATAGACAGGCCATTCAGACAAAAACTAAACAGAGAAATGCTGAAGCTAACTGACATCATAAAACAAACGGACCCAGCAGATATCTATATAACATTTCATCTAAACACAAAAGGATATGCCTTCTTCTCAGCACCCCATGTTATGTTCTCCAAAACTGATCACATGCTTGAACACAAAACAAGTCTCAACAGATACAAGAAAACTGAAGCAACACCCTGCAGCCTGTCTCACCACATGGGTGAAGCTGGATATCTTCAACAGCAGAAATAACAAAAGCTTGTAAACCCATGGAAAAAGAACAATGCACTACTGAATGAAAAATGGGTCAAGTTAGAAATTAAAAAATTAAAGACTTTTTAAAACTGAATGAAAATATACACGCAACAAACCCAAACTTATGGGACATCATGAAGAAGGAGGTTAGAAGAAGCAAGGTCATAGCACTAAGTGGGTACATAAAAAAAAATATGTAGAGATCTCATACTACTAACTTGACAGCACACATGAACGCTCTATACAAAAAGAAGAATTCAAAGCCCCAAGGAATAGAGGGCAAGAAATAATAACTCTGGGCTGAAATCAATAAAATAGAAACAAACAAAAGGATAAAGAATCAGCCGAGTATGGTGGCACATGCCTTTGTCCCAGCATTCAAGATCTCTGTGTTGTAGGCCATCCTGGTCTGCAAGTGAGTCCCAAGCACAGCCAGGGCTACACAGAGAAACACTGTCTAGAAAAAACAAGCAGACAGACAGATAAATAATCAATGAAACAAAAATTTGGTTCTTCGAGAAAAACCAGAAAAAAAAGACAAACTGTTATTCAAATTAACTAAAAGGCAGAGCTTATCCAAACTGACAAATTAGAAATGAAAAGTGGGATACAACAACAGGCTCTGAGGAAATCCAGAGATTCTTAAGGACCTACTTTTACAGTCTGTAATCCATCAAATTGGAAAATCTAAAAGAAACTTGAAACTTTCTCAATACATAAACTTACCAAAGTTAAATCAAGGTCAGATAAACAATTTCAACAGATATATGACTCCCAGTGAAATGGAAGCCATAATTAAAGGTCTTCTAATCAAAAAAAGTCAAGGGCCAGATTGCTTTAAGCACAGAATTTTATCAGACTTTCAAAGAAGAGTTAATGCCAGTGCTCCTCAAATTATTCCACAAAATAGAAACAGAAGGAACATTGACAACTTTGTTTTACAAGGACACAGTTGCCCTGATACCCAAACCATATAAAGACTGAACAAAGAAAGAGCATTACAGATCAATTCTCCATTATGACCATAGATGCAAAAATTGTTAATGAAATACTTGCAAACTGAATCCAAGAACATATCAGAGACTATCCCCCATGATTAAGTAGGCTTTATTCCACTAATGCAGGGATGGTCTAACATATATACATTGATAAATGTAACCCACCAAATAAATTAACTAAAAGACAAAACCCACATAATATTCTCATTAGATGCAGAAAAGGCCTTTAACAAAATCCAACACCCTTTATGATAAAAAGTCCTGTAGCTATTAGGGATACAAAGAACATGGCTCAACATAATAAAGCCAACACCAACCTAAATGAAGTGAAACTCAAAGCAATTCCCCTAAAATCAGGAACAAGGTAAGATTGTCCGCCCTCTCCATAGCTATTCAGTTAGTACCTGAAGTCTTGGCTAAAGCAATAAGACAGCTAAAGGAGACCGAGGGCATACAAATTGGAAAGGAAGAAGTCAAAGTATATGCTCACAGATGATATGATACTATTATACATAAGTGACTCAAGAAATCCCACCAGGAAAATTTTCCACCTTACAGCTGAGAAACACTTTCAGCAAAGTTGCTGGATATAAAATTAACTCATAAAAAATCAGTAGTTCTCCTACACAAACGACAAATGGACTGAGAAAAGAAATCAGGGAAATAACACCTTTTGCAATAGCCTCAAATAATGTCTGATATCTTGGGATAACTCTACCAAAACAAGTAAAAGACTTGTGTAATCAAACCTTAAAGACATTGAAGAAAGAAACTGAGGAATATATCAGGAGATGGGACGATCTCCCATGATCATGATTAGCAGGATTAACATGGTATAAATGGTCACCCTCTTAAAAGCAATCTAGAGATTTAATGTAATCCCCCTCAAAATTCCAATACAATTTTTCACAGATCCTGACAGAACAAGTTTTCAGCTTCATGTGGAAACAAACAAAACAAAATCAAAAGCTAATATAATCCTGGATAATAAAAGAATTATGGAAGGCACCGCTATCCCTGGCCTTAAATCCCACGACATAGCTACAATAATGGAAACAGCAGCACAGGAACAGACACAGTGATCAATAAAATTGAATTAAAGACCCAGACACAAATCCACACACCCCTGATATTTTATAAGGAAGCCGGAAGTATACACTGGGATAAAGATACTATCTTCAGCAAATGGTGCTAGTCAAACTGGATGGGTGCATGTAAAAGAATTCAAATAGATCCATACTTACCTCCCTGAACAAAACTCAACTCCAAATGGATCAAAGATCTCAACTTAAAACCAGGTACTCTGAACCTGATTGAAGAAAAAGTGGAGAATAGTCTTGAAATCATTGGCACAAGAAAAGATGTTTCTGAACAGAACACCGGTAGCACAGGCAATATGATCAACAATTAATAAAGGATCCCTCATGAAAAAAAAGCTGTGCATAGCTAAGGTAACTATCATTCATACAAAGCAGCAGCCTACAGAATGAGGAAGGATATTTACCAAATACACACCAATAAAGGACTAACATCCAGATATCAAGAAAACCAATAACCCAATTTAAAAATGGGGTACAGATATAGATAGAAAATTCTCAAAAGAAGAAACTCAAATGGCTGAGAAACACTTAAAGAAGTGTTCAACATCCTTAGTCTTTAGAGAAAGGCAAATCAAAACTACTTTGAGATTCCACCTATACCTGTAAGAATAGCTAAAATAAATAAAGTGACAGTTCTTGCTGGTGATGATGTGGAATAAGGGGATCACTCATCCATTACTGGTGGGAATGCAAACTTGTACACAGAGTTCACCCTGGAACTCTGTGTGTTGGTTCCTCAGGAGGATGGGAATCGGTCTACCTCAAGATACATACCCAAAGGATGCTTCATCCTACCACAAAGATACTCAACCGTGTTTGTTGTGACTCTATTCCAGAAATTGAAAGCAACCTAGATGTCCCCAACAGAAGAATAGATAATGGAGTATTACTCAGTTGTTAAAAAAAATGGCCGGGCGGTGGTGGCGCACGCCTTTAATCCCAGCACTCGGGAGGCAGAGGCAGGCGGATCTCTGTGAGTTCGAGACCAGCCTGGTCTACAAGAGCTAGTTCCAGGNGGCAGGCGGATCTCTGTGAGTTCGAGACCAGCCTGGTCTACAAGAGCTAGTTCCAGGACAAGCTCCAAAACCACAGAGAAACCCTGTCTCGAAAAAAAAAATGACATCATAAAATCTGTGGTTAAATAGACAAAACTAGAAAAAAAAAATCATGCTGAGTGAGGTAACTCTTACCTAGAAAGACAGATATTATATATATTCACTTATATGTGGATATTAGCTATGAAGTCAATGATAACCAAGCTAAGCCATGAGGGGAAAGTAACTATGACTATCTCGTCTTCAATCCCATCAAAGACCTGGGCAATGATGTGGAATTCCCTCTGTATGCTGTGGATATGTTTTATTACCATTGGTTAACAAAGAAGTTGCTTTGGCCTATGATAGGACAGAATAGACCTAAGTGTGAATGCAGGTAGAAAGAAGGCAGAGTCCCCTCCACAAGCTAGAATCATACCTAACACTACTTGGGTAACCAAGAATCTGAGACTAGATAGCCCAGGGACCTGGGGTAAATCCAAATACTACACTGTTCTACTAAAAGGAAATAGCAATAAAATGACTCCTAAATGACATTCTGCTATACTCATAGATCAGTACATTGCTCATCCATCATCAGACTTCCTTCTGCAGCAGATGGAAACAAATACAGAGGTCCACAGCCAGACAGTATGATTGACCTCGGAACACTCAGTCCTAAATGGGAGTTCTCTACCAAATCCCTCCCCTCAGGGTTCAAGGAACCCAGCAGAAGAGGAGGCAGAAAAAGTGTAGGAGCCAGAGAGGATGGAGAACACCAAGGATCCTCTAAATTAACAGGACTGACGGACATCTGAACTCACAGAGACTGAGGCAGAATGCAAAGGAACTTCACAGGTCTGCACTAGACAGGGCCCTAGAGCTAAAGGGAGGAGTGGACACACGTCCCCATCGCTTACCCAGAAATTATGTCCGGTTGATAACTACATGCAAATAAAAACTCATTTTTCTCCAAGGGAGTCTCACTGAGGAAAACATTCTACTCTTAAGGGTAGGTTGCATGCCGAGCAGGAGATGACCAACAGAAAAGGAATTCAATGGCATCTTTGGCCGTTCCTTTTCTCGTGGTGTCATATCAGAGCTTTTTAGATCATACATTCAGATAGATAGATAGATAGATAGATAGATAGATAGATAGATAGATCATATATACAAATATATGTGTGTATCTTTTTACCCTGCAGGTCCTTGGTGTATACGTTATAGCGTTCAGGTTAACTTTTTACAGGATTCCTGAGTGTGCAAAAGAGTAGGTCTCTGCGTCTATGCTTGTTTCTTGTTTCTTTTCTTGGGCTTTTTCCCTTCTCTTTGTTTTATCCTATTCCAAAGTGTTAGGTATTATTTTATTTTCCTTAGAAACCTATTTATTTTCAAACGAGAGGCAGAAAGGGGGCGAATCCAGATGGAAAGGGAGGGGATAGGAGTAGAGGGAAGGAAAAAACCATAATCAGGACATAATATGTGACGAAAATAACTTTCCAATAAAAGGAAACAGCAGCTGTATGTCCGTTATGTACTACATCACAGCAATGGCATCATCACACGTCTGGAAGTCTCTGGAAAGCTCCACAGTGTACTCATACAAGCATGAGCATGAAAATGGTAGATACCACCTCAATAAGTTCTAAGAACAGCTCTAAAATTCCAGTCCTCTAGAATAGGGTCAGGACCCTCCAGAGCCCACAGGTCACATCAGAACCACTGCCCTAAACTGTTTCCTAGGCATCTTAGCAAAACTATGTCCTCTGTGTAAGCTACCATTCAGGGAACACAGGAATCTTATATACATGTCTGTGTTCAGTAAATACATATATGCTGTCGGTACTGAGAATAAGTTCACATTATGTTGGTACCCTGCCTTCAAACACAGTTTTTAACTCTGACCCTGGGTGAATCTAAGTCTCCACGTTATACCTAAAATTAGTGTATTACCAGTTTCCTCATAGACATACTATGAAAATTAAATAAAATAGCCTTTGTTTAAAAGGGCAATTTCTAGGGCTGGAGAGGTAGCTCAGTAGTTAAGAACTCTGACTGCTCTTCCAGAGATTCTGAGTTTAATTCCCAGCAACCACATGGTGGCTCACAACCACCCATAATGAGATCTAGTGCCCTCTTTGGGCATGTAGGCCTACATGCACAGAGCACTGATACCTAAAAAAAAAAAATAATACATAAATAAAAAAAATTAAAGTGCAATTTCCTAGCCCCCCTTTACCATCACAGGGGAGCAAATGCTTGGGTTCTGTCCGGTGAGGTTTGTGATTGATAACCCTGGCTTGAGCGCTTTCTCTCTCCATATGCACACCCTTGGAGGCAGGCAGAGTCAGGGGGCTGGGTCTGTGAGTCACTGATTGGTGGATAGCTGCTCAACCCACAATGATTATTTCATGAGCAGGAAATAACAACTTGGCTTATGTTACTGAGATTTGAAGTTTATTACTGCTGCAGTGCAGGGCAATCCACCTTCAGTGTGGCTAGTTCAGGCCGCTTCAGCGACAGGAGGGTTCTAAGGGGTAGACATTTAAATAGAATTTTTAAAAACGCAAAGGAAAGAAATATCTAAAGTGCTAGAGGGAAGACATTCCAAGGAAAAGCCATCAGACTATGCAACCTCCACCCCATGCAGAAGAGAAAAGCTGCCAGTGACCCTGCCCCAAGCAGGGTGGACTTAGGCAAGCTTAGCCTGAAGTAGAAGTTCCGAACTGAGAACCCAAACTCCTCAACAGCCTTCATCTGTGAGAGAGGAATTTCTACAGCACCACTCCCTCCCCACCTGCTCTGGATGGAGATGCTAAGTCTGGAGAACCTTGATGCCATCAACCTGTAGTCAGACTTGTCCTAAGGTGTCAAGAAGTCTGAAACAATCCAGTTCAAGTTGATGCCATACAAGAACCCTATAGGGTCTGTCTAAAACACCAGAGCCACTACCTTTCCTAAGCTCTTCAACGATTCCCCAGTGCCTCACCAAAGACAAGTGTTCAGTTTCAGAAGGGACATGAGGGCTCTCCATTTGTTGATGAAATCAAATCTGCTCCCATGCCCCACCATGTCCCATCATGCCCCATCATGCCCCACCATGCCCCACCATGTCCCATTCCCCTCTTTGGCAGCACAGTGGAAAGCAGCCACTGTGGGTGTCCTGTGCTTGTATGCTGGTGTGTTTACACACACACACATCTGTGACTTTTGGATGATCAGTACTAAATAAACATTTGAGTGTGTGAATGAATGAATGAGTGAAGGCTCTAATATGCAACCACTACAAGAATTTTGAAATTCAAACTGTCTCCATGAAAGTAAAACTGTGAGTAAAGGCCCGGTATCAGTCTGGTGGCCAAGCAGAGCTTAGGCTAAGCTGAATTCTTGGCTCAGTCCTTTCCACTTCTAACCCTGCAGAATAACATTAGTGCCCCAGTACACACGACAGAGTCAAAACTTACCATGATTCTCAAAGGCCAGGGGAAGGATCCCAGGCCAGTACACTGAAGTCTTTTCCTGTCTTCTAGTTTGCTGTTCCAGTCGAAAGTAAGTGACTTCCCTGAGCGCAGGTATAGCCTGAGGCTGGCCAAGATCAAATCATTAAAAACTTAGTGCGTGTTCTTCCCTAGTGGAGACTGTTTCTCCTGCTCACAGCATTCCTTAGCTGCCTGTGTTCTCTGTGGAGGGATAAGGACTCCTGTTCCCGTACCCACATTAGCCTGTCTATTGCTGTCTCCCCTATTCAGCTCATGTTTAAGCAGTCATGTTGGTGAGAATTGATGGGTGTAGCGTCTGACATTCTTAGGGGTGACAATCTCACAGCAAACCCCCTCATGCTCTGGCTCTTACAGCCCAGGCCTAAAACACACACACAAGTGACTTCATAAAGACTGAGCAGGCTTTATTTATGTATTTAAAAATATGTATGTATATACATATATGCATATAACAAAAATTATGAAAAAATAAGCCATGGATTTGAAACAGAGTAAGGAGAGTTATATGGAGGGTTTGGAGAAAGGAAGGGGAAGGGAGAAATGATGTAATTATATCATAATCTCATAAATAAAAGAGAAATTATTAAAATAAAATAAAAAGAGGAGGGGATTAAGAAAACAAAACAAAATACCCAGTGCGTGGCAGCTAGACCCTTGGCTTTGGCTGGGAACTCCAAGATAGCTTTGCCCCCGTGAGACCAAGCGCCATGGCTTCTCTCTACCAACAAGAACTCATTTGTCGTTTCTTGTTTCCCCTTATGCTTGGTGCCTTCCAGTGTCTGGCCACCCCACACCCCACAGCAGAGTAGTGTCCAGCCAGTAGGTAAAAGTAAAATATAGCTGAGCACCAGGAAGATGAACTCGTTCTCCTCAGAGAGTGTGCTTGACCCTCTCCTGTCATGAGAAGCAAGGGTTCTGAACAGAAGAAGCTTGTGGCAGGAGAACTTTCTATGAGTTCTTCCTTGATGCCTGCTTCAGCCATGTTGCCCTAGTAACAGGCCTGACACATGGTCCACCTAGGTCATGTTCATCAGCAGTTCTCCAAGAGAGCAAAGCAGCGAGTCCCTTAATAGGAAATGTTTCTAGAAGGAACATATGGAGACTCCAAGTGGGGCTAAATATAAACCTGTATTCACAGGGCTGAATCAGGAGCAAAGACATTTTGAGCAGGAAGAGCTGGATAGAGAAGCTTTCTCTCAAAACAGGCTTTTTCATGGGAGTGCACGTGTTTTGCTGAACATGTGGATTTATAGAACAGGAGAGACACCTCTAATTAAAAGTGAAAACCAAGCAAGTATCTTCTGAAGCCAAAAACAGATGTCATGCCAACCACACCACAGAAGCGTAGAGGCTCTGTCCACCTTCAATGCCAACCACGCTACAGAAGAGCCAAGGTTCTATCCACCTTCACTGCCAACCACACCACAGAAGCGTAGAGGCTCTATCTACCTTCAATGCCAACCACGCTACAGGAGCAGCAAGGGTCTGTAATTCATTCATTCAGAAGATTCCTTGTAGTAATATTTCATTTGTATTTTAATAAATAAAGCTTGCCTGAAGATCAGACTGCAAAACAGCCACACTAGTCAGTCGTCATACAGGTCAGGCAATAGTGACACATACCATTAATTCCAGCAGCCACAATAGTTAACCATAGAGGCCCGGTAGTGGTGGTGCACGTCTTTAACCCCAGCACTAGAGAGGAATGTAAGGCGGGATAAGACAAGAATTCATTCTCTTTCAGCCTGAAGATTTCATAGAGGTAGAGCTCTCTAGTAGCTTGGCTGCTTTGCTTTTCTGATCTTCAGGTTGAACCCCAATATCTGTCTCTGGGTTTTTACTACTTGCTTGCATTATGGGCTTGAGATGATCAAAGAACTTACATTGCTCTGAAATGCCCAACACTGAGACTGCCTGTGGTATAGGGAAGTAGTGAATGCCTGTGAAGGCAGCATCCAGGAGGCAAAGGAAAGGCAGACTGCAAGTTGAGGCCACCCTGAGCCACAAAGTAAGTCTCAAGCCAGCATAAATTACAGAGTAAGGCCCTTTCTTAGGGTGAGAATGAGCGCTCAATCTGTTCAGCTAAAGATACTAGGAGAAATCTCGACGTTGCCAGGATGAAAGGACAGCAACAACAAAGAGAAAGCAGAGAAAGCAGAGAAAGCAGTCTAGGGACGCAGCTCAGTGCTACAGCTTTGCGGCACTGGCCTACCTTGATCCCTACAATCTCTCTCTCTCTCTCTCTCTCTCTCTCTCTCTCTCTCTCTCTCTCTCACACACACACACACACACACACACACACACACA
>NW_026067966.1:9409036-9428520 GCF_014885135.2 Alexandromys fortis | reverse complement strand
AGAGAGAGAGAGTTGAATTTATGAATTAGACACAATAGAACAATTAAAACAATATGCTGTAAAAGAATCGACAAGAGTATGATGTTTCAGTGTTTTGAAGTATCCTTGCCTTCAACTTCAAAGAAAGCACTTTATGTGTCCTCTGTGTCGTGTCCAGATTGCCACCACTACAACTTTAACAGTCTGCGGCAATTATTCCATAAATGATGTGGGAGTGATTTCTTATTAATAAAGAAACTGCCTAGGCCCCTTGATAGGCCCACCCTTAGGTGGGTGGAGAAAACAGAAGAGAATTCTGGGAGAAAGAAGCTAAGTCAGAGAGTCGCCATGATGCTCCCACTCCAGACAGATGCAGGTTAAGATCCTCTCTGGTAAGCCAGCTCATGGGCTACACAGAATATTAGAAATGGGTTAGAACAATATGTAAGAGCTAGCCAATAAGAAGCTGGAACTAGCCGGGCCAGGCAGTGTTTGAAAGAATACAGTTTCCGTGTAATTATTTCGGGCATAAGCTAGCCATGCGGGTGGCCGGGTGCGGGGACGCAGCCCTGCCGCCGCTCCTAATGCAACACATAAACTATGGATGACTTGAACACCTGCATCACAAAACCACCACACTGAATCTGATCATTGATGATACGGCGTTTTGGAGAGTAACAGGGCCCTTCATGGTCCAGTTGTATATCACACAAGAACCTAGGAAGTGGGATGCTCTCAGTCATCAAAGTTTGACCTGGACAGTGGCCCCTCCGTTCACTGCCATATCAGTGGAAATAAAAGGTGTGGGCTCTGGTGGAAGGAGGCAAACTAGAAGAGGGCTGTTGATGGAGGTGGGTCTTGTATCTCATCTGTTTCTTTTTCACTCCTCCAGCCAATAGGCTGTATTAAGAACTGTCGTGGGAAAGAGAAATTCATGAAAAGAAACTCCAGAGAGTTGGGAGGGGATTCAAAGAGAGGGAAAAGCCATTGGATTCCAAATACCAGGAACCTTACACAACAATGACAGAAGCTGGACAAAGGCTGAAGTAGTCTCTCCTGAGAATGGGTAATCCCCAAACCGATAGAGCGCCACACTCCAGTCACATGATTAAGAAGACGATGGAGCACCGCTCATGCATCGCCCATCCATATGGGGGTCGTTGGAACCCCCTTCTATCCACCCTGCCTCCAGCTTTGGCCTTGACTGTCTGCCAACTGTGAGGCACTTAGCCAGCACTGAGACCCTGGGGTGGCACAGGTGTCTTCAGTGCTGTGCATTGTACTAACCTTCCTGTGCTCTCATCTTCAGCGATTGGCCTGTAGCTCTACCCATGTCTCGGACATCGAGTTGTGGTTACAGTCTTTCTTCATTACGTCTCGTATTTAGTTCCTTATCTACAGGGTACTCTGGTTGTTTCCTACTTGGAAGCTTTTCGTTAAGCTTCATCCCTACTTAAATTTATTCTAACTAGCTGCACTAGCTACAATGATGTACGAAGAACAGGGGTGCTTTACATATGTTCCTCAAGGTATGGAGGGGTGGGGGCTGGTGACTTTCAATACTGGTTGAGAGTCCCGCCCTTCTCTCATGTGACCAGCTTGGTCATCCCACGTTCAGCCCAGCCATCGACTCTTTTATTTAATCTTCCTCAGTGTCTTGGGCTTTGCCATCTTAACCCTTTATCTCCTTTCAACTCTGGCCCCTGTTCTCAATGCAATGTGTGTGAGCAACTTGCAGCTTTCACCACAGGCCCCTTTCCCTCTCTGCCTACAGAGGGCTAGCTCCTGCCTCACCCAGATGACTTCTGAGTGACGTATGGGTGGGTGGCTTGCAGTGCAGAGACACTGGACAAAGGAGCAATCCGTGTCCTAAGTGTGATGGAAAGAGAGGGTGGGATTTGGCCATATCACTTCAAGTTACATATAATTTAAAGTATATGTATAAAAGTATTTTTTATATGCACATGTAATGCACATATGTATGTGCTGTGCATACATATATAACGTGTACACATATGTGTTATGTATAACATTTAAATACACACACATATATATGTGTGTGGGTATGAAGGGCTATTATATTGCTCTAAGGAGATGCTTATCCCCTCTTTAGAGATAAAAGTTCCCAAGGCAAAAATCATGTCAATGCGCCGAGGTGTAGGGTCCAAAATTGCCTCCAAAGATCCTTGCCTTTCCCCTGCAGCAAGCTTCTTCAGGATGGCATCTGGTATGACGTGGCTCTGACCTCATTTCCCCTTCTTTAAAAGTTTTTAACTAAAATCTAGTAGAGGATTTTCCTTCTTCCTTTAAGGAAAAGTATTACCAAGAAAACCTTGACAGCAAGTTTTTCTGTAAATAATTCTTTTCTGAGACAGGATCTCACTGTGCAGCGTGGCTGACTTGGAACTCATAAATATCCACTTGAGTGCTGGGCTTAAAGGTGTGAGTCACCACATCTAGCTTGTGCCTTATTTTTATGAGTTCTGTTGTATAACTATTTCTCCCAACTTTATTTATTTATTTATTTTGGTTTTCAAGGCAGGGTTTCTTTCTTCCAACTTTAAGTATTCATTCCTAGCTGTAAGACCCAGGAAGTAATACCATTTACAAGGCTCAGAAAAAAACATAAAAATTACAAGACTCAAAAGGCCTTTCCCTAACATTGTCAAAGCATCAGTAGTTACTGGGAAGATGGGACTTTGGGATTGGAAGTTCTGCAAGGAGCTCGGACACATCTTTCCTGACGTCATCACTCAAATCCTGGGAGGACTCTTTCGTAACGCAGCTAGCTTAAGACATTCATGTCTCATAAGCAAATCTCCTATATGACTCTGTAAGAAACCTGAGGAGCTCACTGGTTCACTGAGCTAGACTCTTTTGGTCTCTCATGAAGGCCCTTACATGAATAGCCTTTGTTCGCATCTCTACAGGTGAAATCATATGACAACTTTAGTTTAAGTATTTACATTATTTTGTATACATTTCCCTTTCTCAAAGCCCTTACATGTTTGCATTGAATAATGGCTACTCAACTGAATCACTGTCAAGCAAAATCAAATGCTGGGGTACAGTTCTACACTGTGAACCAGGCCACTGCTTCTTCAGAAAGGTCTGGATTGGGACATTCACCAAAGTCTCCCTTTCCACACTGACATGCTCTGTGGTGTAAGAAAGAAACGTGGTGAAAGACTCAGGGTGTTTACCATATTTGTTCTACAGGGGACGTGCATTTAAGATGCAAAACCACCATTTTCTTCAGCGACCAATTCCATATACTAAACAAATCAGCACTTGGTTGAGGCAAAGAGCAGGAATTTCTGTGTGTGTGTGTGTGTGTGTGTGTGTGTGTGTGTGTGTGTGTGTGTGTACAGTGAGGATGTAAACAACAAAACACTTCATAGACTGGTAATTTGAAAACACTTATCAAAGTAAAATATATATTACATCACCATTCATCAGTTTGTCCTTTGGAGATTTTCCACAAATTTATATATAAAAATGTAAATACTTAGAGGCTTTTTACTCAAATACATTATTTTGCATATATTTATCATATCTCTTGTAAGGCAGACTGTACTAGATGCAAATGCAACACAGTATAACAAAAAGGCAAAATCAAGCAAAATAAACATACTTTTTATTTCTCAGACTGTATTAATAATCACTTCAGTGTTGATCATAATATAGAAAAGCAGAAGTCAACCAAGTGACCAAAATGAATGTTTCTGTGCAGCTATAGGTCACCATGTAGCCATCATAAGTTATATTGCTGGGAGACACTAGACAATATTCTCCTTAGGGAAATGAATGGGACAATGTATTTAATAAAGCTTTCTATAAAAATATAATTGTACTAACAGTGTTGAGTAACCAGTAACAGCTCAGTCCAGCATGTGAGACAGAGGGAATAGACTGGACATATTTCTCTTAGGGAGAAAGAGCCAAACACGATAGACAAAAGACTCTGGAAACTAATGCCACCATTTCTTCCTACCACATGAGTATTCTCCAGAGATGAGCGTAGGGGAAACTAGCAGAGTAGGCAATGCCATTAAAAGCTGACGCGATGAACACCATGTGGTGATTCCATGCAATGGATTAGCACTTATCCACAGTAGGGGAAGGAGCCCCGACATGTTACAGTATGACATGATAAGATACCGCAGTGCATCAGACGGTGCTGTTTCTATGGAAGTGTGCAGAATAGATACCCTCTAGAGACAGAAGAAAGAATAGTGGTTGGGCAGGCGAGGGGATGGCGAGAATGAGGAGCTATTGGCTACGAGCATGAGGTTTCTTTTTCAGAGGACGATTGTGCAAGTCTGAGAACATGCTAAGAACCATTGTATACTTGCTCTTCGTGAATTTCATAGCTCAATAAAGCTGTTTCCAAGAATGACACTTGGACTTGAATGTGGCCTAATGGAAAGGTGCTTGCCTAGCATGCGTGAGGCACTGGGTTCAAAGCCCAGTACTGAGAAAAGGAGATGTAAGAAAGACAGAGGGGGAGAAAAGAAAGGAGAGAGGAAAAGGAGAAAGAAAACAAAAAATTAAGTCTTTAAAGCTAACAATCAGGCAAATTTATGTAAATCTATCATCATGCTGTGTTTTAGGAAACAGATTTTGAAGTCTCCATTGTATTTTACAATAAAATTTTACTCTATTCTTTCAAAGAGAAATTATCTCTCTATCTTCATTTTACCTTAAGGAACAATAATAATTACTAAAAACTTGATCTTTTTCTTTACTTTCTAAGAAACCCTAACAATATAGTTAAACTATAGATTCAATAATAACCAGAAAAATGTTTCCAAATTAATGAGTTTCAAATTTTTTTATCCACACTAAGACTATTTTATTTTTGCCTTGTGTATAGCAACTTATAATATAATAGCAAATATTAACAAAATAATAGTTAAATATTAATGGAAGACTCATGAATTTATATTTATCAACCTCTATACTGCTCTGGTGTCTGAAAGTGTGGTGTGACTAAATACATTAATTCATTTAATATTCATTAATAAGTCTCTCAAAATGGTGTAAGTCCTCATTGGTCTCTTTGATTGTCACTATTGTCATCCTGGCAGAATCTAGAGTCACCTGGGAGATGAGGAGGCTCTGAGCATGCGCGTGAGGTATAACCTTGATTACATTAAGATGGTGGGAAGAGCCATCTTAACTGTGGTCAGGACCATTTCTTAGACCAGAAATCCTAGACTAAGTCGAGAGAGAGGGGCCTGAGCTGCAGCAACTCACATGCCTTGCTCTGTCCTGATCAAGCTGCAGCAGCAGCACCATGTGTTGCTTTCTCCTGACTAAGGTGCAGCAGCAGCAGCACACATGCGTTGCTCTCTCCTGACTAAGCAGCAACAGCAGCATACATGCGTTGCTTTCTCCTGACTAAGGTGCAGCAGCAGCACGCATGCGTTGCTCTCTCCTGACTAAGCAGCAACAGCACGCATGCATTGTTCTCTCCTGACTGAGCAGCAGCATGCATGCATTGGTCTTCCGACTGAACAGTTCAGCCTCCTGCTGCCTCGACTTGTCCCCCTGAAAATGTGCCCTGATATCAATCTCTTCTCCCTAAAGTCATTTTTGTCAGCGTATTTTAACAGAGCAAAAGAAGAAACCACCAAGGAAGCCTATCAAAATTCTGGGTTCAGGGCTGAGGAGAAAGTTGGTTGAGTGCTCCTGTTGCAAGCATGTGGTCCTTCCCCGGTTCTCCTCCCAAAACAGACATTTTTTAAAAGATCCAGCGTGGCGGATCACACTTGCAATCCCGGTGCTGGGGAGGTGGGGGCAGGCTGACTCTGTCTGCTGGATCCCCAGCTATCAGGCAGGCCTTGAGTTTAGGACCTATGTGGAGGAAGTCGGCCACAAGGAGCGGTCCTTGAGATTCCTGGTTCAGACTCACTTCTTTTCTGCTCTCTGCTTCCTGATTGTGGACCCAGTGTGAGCTGCTGCCTCTTGAGACTGCTGTTGTGACTTCCTGGAAAATCATGATGTCAGAGGCCTTTAAACTATGAGCCAAAATAAGCTAAGTGGTAGGGTCTGCTTTAGTAGATAAGGCTGTTCCCCTACTCCAACAACAGGGAACTAGGGCGAGAGAGGTAGGCCCCCAGAATTCCCTCAGTACTGAATATGTGACTCTGGTGTCTAAGAGAAAGGAGATGGGCCATTCTGATTCTGTGATGTTTACCTGTAGCTCCTTGTTACAGATGATGGTTGTGTTGGGTCAAATATTGGACCCTGAAGTCCAATCACCAAGGAGGAGTCACCCCAAGAGACCACTCTCACACTGCAGTTGATGTAAAAGCATGAGGATTTAATTAATTCTGTCACGACAGGGTCTTTCAGCATTTGAGAAGCCAAAAAGACCTACCTGGTACAGGCTTTTTTTTTTTTATAGAAATAGAAGGGGAAATAAGGGGGGGAAACCCGGGGGTTATTTTTCAACTATTATGATTAGCTTATTCAAAGGGCTACTGGACTGAGCCAGGGTGGGAGAGTGGTTGCCAGATCAGGCAGGGTAAGGGGGAACATCTGTGGGTTACTTTGACCCTTCTTCCCAGGGACCTAGTCAAAACACCAGGAACTGAGTCAATACCTAAGGGTTATCTTGCCCCTATGCCAATAACTGAGTTCTATTTGGACAACATTCACAAGGACTCAGGGAGATGGAAAGTTCCCAACATTTCAGAACATGCATGTTTAGTTGTGAGGTCCTTGGTTCCCAGGGGAGGGGGGAGCACTACTGCTGAGAGGCCTCAGAAATGGCCTCAGAGTTGTCAGAAATAGCTTTAGAGTTGTGCTAGAGTTTTACACAAGGAGCCTGGACAGCCTCACTCGTCCATGGCCAGACCTAGAAGATCAACTTGGGAATATTTTGGGTTTGATGTCTCCATGCCACAATGTGCACAAGGAAAATCAACTGCCCAATGTCCTTCCCTATGGCATCTTGGACAAGGTCTCGTGGGACCAAGATGAGGATTAGGGCATGCTCACACCCAGTGACCAGTTCTACCACATTTAAAACATGGGCCTGGTGGTTCTCGAGCCCCAGGGGGCCATGGGAACCTCACGAACAGCACAGAAACACGGATCAGGCGGTCTGTCGCCTCGGCTGGTCGGAGGGCCATGGCTAGGACATGACAGTGGTGATTATGGGCTTTGTCATCCCTCACATGGTACACCTTAAAAGTCAACTCTAAGACTTCTGCCTGCCGGGTCAAGGGGCCTTCCTCCAATGTCTAAGTTTAGCCTTAATGTCAGGGTAGCACTGAGAAAAAAAAAATGAATCATGAGTAGCTGTCTGCCTTCCGTGGTTTCTGAATCTATGTTAGTATACTGTAACAGAGCTTTAGTGAGGCGTTCCAAAAATGCAGAAGGATTTTCCTTTGTATCTCGAATGACCTCTGAGAGCTCATTATAGCTTACTGGCTTGAGGGCAGCCTTAGGGAGACCTGCCAGGAGGCTCGTCAAAAACTGCTCCCTAGCTGAAATTCCACATGGAGAGTTATAATCCCAGTGTGGGTCTCACTCGGGGACCACCTCTGCCCCTGGGAGCTGTGTTGCATGTGTTTGGTGACCCTCACCTACATGTAGTCTGGCCTGCTCCCAAACTCGCTTGCGCTCCTCAGGAAGTAGGTTATTAGATCGAATCATATAGATATCATGAAAGGTGAGATTATATGACTGGGTAATATATTGGAATTGCTTTATGAAAGCGTTAGAATTAGAAGTATAGGACCCCAGTCTTTGTTATATATGGGAGAGTTCTGAGAGGGAGAACGGAACATGTACTCTAGCCCATCCTTCTATGCCGGCCACCTCTCACAACAGGAGAATTGCAAATGTCGTGGCTTGGTCAGGGTTGGGTTCCATAGCAGCACGTGAGCGTGTGAGAAGAGGTGTAAAGGTGGGTGCCAGAGCTGGGAGACTGCTGCGACCAGGCACTGGAGAGAAAAATGATCTGGCGGGGCTGATGGAGTAGTTAGTGAGGGGAGAGGGAGCTGAAGAGTGAGCGGAGGGAGGTGGCGATGCAGCGGGAAGTAAAGGAGCAGAAGTATCTGTCTGCTGAGGTCAAGGGATCCAGAGCAGGAGCTGAAGAGATGAGGGTAGGAGCTGAAGGAACAGGGTAGCTGCCCGCTGAGGTCGAAAAGGCAGGGGTTCATTAGCTGGGTCCAGAGCGGAAGTGGGGGGTTCTTCTGGCTGAGATGGCACAGTCAGGAGCATGTGAGCAGGCGAAAAGCTTGCAGGGACAGAGAGCTTAGGCTTAGAGCTTAGATAGTAAAAGCCTTGGATACAAGGAAACGCCTTCCATTTGCCTGTGTGCTGACGGTAGTTAGAAAGCTCTTGTAGAATATCAGGATCAAAAGTGTCGTTAGGTGGCCACTTCAAATTATTATCTAAATAATAACAAGGCCATTTTTTTGAACAAAAATGGACAAGTGTGGGAATCTTTAAGTAAGGCATTAAGGCCTGGAGTTTCAGGGCCTCTAAAAGGCATCCCAGGGGTCTTGGATGGCTTGCTACCCATAGCTAAAACTGTAAAAACCCGTGAAAACAGTGACACCACAAGGCTTATAGGGGGACATCTCCCCTCTCTAGGCAGGGTGTGAAACAGTGGTGGACACTGCAGGGCCTGTAGGAGAGCGTCCTCTGCCTCCAGGGCAAGTGTTAAAGCCTGACAGGCTCTGGTCGGGGTGACTCAGAAGCCACAGTGGGGACCACTGATGAAAAGAGAAGAAAGGGGCTGGAGAGATGGCTCAGAGGTTAAGAGCACTGCCTGCTCTTCCAAAGGTCCTGAGTTCAATTCCCGGCAACCACAGGGTGGCTCACAGTCATCTGTAATGAGGTCTGGTGCCCTCTTCTGACCTGCAGACATACAGACAGACAGAATATTGTATACATAATAAATAAATAAATATTTTTTTAAAAAAAAAGAAAAGAAAAGAAAGAAGGGAGAAAGAAAAATGTGCGGGACCCTGGGTCCTCAGTCATGGGAGGACTGACCCTGGTAGTCCAAACACAATTTTAGCTAAGGGAAGCAACCCAGAGATGAATGTCAGCGAAGGGCTCAATCCTCCATTTCTAGAAACACCAGAAGATTGCCGAGAGTTCAACGGTCAATTCCTCAGGTTAGAAGAAATGGTTAAGCTGACTAGAATGGGGGAAACTCACCAGCTGAAGCTGGTGGTGTTCAGGCAGATGGAACACGTGGTTGTTGTGGAAAAAAAAATAGCCAGTTCTGAATCCCAACCCTGGGAGAGGGGCTCGGGGTGAGAGAGTCTCCTGAGTCTCACGGCACAAGTGTGATGGAAACACGGAGCACGCAACAGACCCTCCTAGGGGTTTATTAGAGGGGGCGTGTGCAGGCCTGGGGAAGTCAGTGTGGGGAGAGAGAGAGAGAGAGAGAGAGAGAGAGCTGAAGATGGTGCGTTCAGCTCTTAAAGGCCTAGCGCATGCGTACAGGGGGATGACATGGCTGCATCATACGCAGATAATGGAGCTCACACATGCATGCATGCAAGGGCTCATGCAGCTGCATCACATGTAGATGATGCAACCATGCTACATATGGGTCACATGGGGTCCTTTATGATTCCTGGGGCCATTAGGCACTTCTGCCTGAGGGCTTGTCCACACACGCATGGTCCCGGAGCCTGTAAGTGTCAGCCATGTTGCGTGGTTGAATCATTACAATGGCCACTCGTGATGAGCTAGTTCAGAGGGATACTCTCACAGTCAAGTCTAGATGAGAGCTATCAGCCAACATGATTTCTACTAAGACGATCGTTTCTCTACAATGAATGCTCAGTAGAGAAGTACAGAAACAAGCCAGGAGACTCCTACATCTGTCTAAGGCAGAGTTTCCACTATTAAAGAACTTTTATCAAAAGAAAGTAATGTTATGCACTACCTTTAAAAATTGAATTTTAAGCCAGGCAGTGGTGGTGCATGCCTTTAATCACAGCACTTGGGAAGCAGAGACAGGTGGATCTCTGTGAGTTCAAGCTCTGCAAGAGCTAGTTCCAGGACAGGCTCCAAAGCTACAGAGAAACCATGTCTTGAAAAACCAAAATAATAATAATAATAATAATTTTAAGGGACTGGAGAGATGGCTCAGTGGTTAAGAACACTGGCTGCTCTTCCAGAGGTCCTGAGTTCAATTACCAGCAACCACACAGTGGCTCACAACCATCATTCTAATGCCTTCTTTTGGTGTACAGGCATATTTGTAGACAGTACACTCATACCTTAAAAGTAAATAAATAGATAATTTTTTTAAGAAATTGGATTTTAAAAAGGAAATCAAGTAAATGGAGAGGTATTCCATGTTCATGGATAAGTAGACACAAATTAGTCAGTGTGTTATTTCTTCACAACTTGGTTTCTGGATTCACTGCAACCCTAGTCAAAATCTAGGAGTTTACTTGTGGAATAACAACTGACCCTAAAGTAATGCACAGAATCAAATGAACTTGAAAGGACAACACAACATTGAAGGAGAAATGCTAGGCAAAGGAACAAACATAAAGGTTTTTAAAAAAAAAGGTCATTTTTCACAAGTGGTGCTAGAACTAGATATCCTCATACCCCCCCAAAAGGAAAATAAACCTAGACACAGGTCTTATATCTTTCACAAAAATTACTTAAAATGGTTCATATATCAAAATTTAAAGCACAACACTATAAATTGTTGTGAAATAATCCTCTTGTATACTGTAAAGATTTGTCACTCAAATTTGTTTATTAAAACGCTGATTGGCCAGTAGCCAGGCAGTAAGTATAGGCAGGACAACCAAACTAAGGATGATGGGAGGGAGAAGGGCGGAGTCAGAGAGTTGCTGGCTAACACAGAGAAGCAAGCCATACTGAGAAAAGGTACCAAGCCACATAGCTCAACACAGATAAGAATTATGGGTTAATTTAATTATAAGAATTAGCTAATAACAAGCTTGCACTATCGGCCAAGCATTTATAATTAATTTGAGCCTTTGTGTGTTAATTTGGGAAGCAGCCCAGGTATTTGGAAGCAGTTGGGACAGGAAACAGTAAGTCTCCAGAAGTTAAGATAAGAAATGCTAGATGACCTTGACCATAGTGCTGTTTATACAAACAGCAAAAGCAAATCTATGAAAAGCAATGGACAAACTAGTCTTCATCAAAATGAACATTTAAATACAGTGAGAGGAGAGACGCCAGAAAACATTCTTTTCTGCAGTGTTGGTGATAGAACCCAGGGCTCTGAAATGCTCTACCATGGACCCGGAGCCACATCTTAGCTCAAAACCTACACACGATTAGTGATTATCATGAAGAATATACAAATAAATCTTTAACTTTGCTGAGGTGGGGGTGCTGGAGATGGCAAGGAACTCAGAAACTCAATAATAAGAAAACAAACCAAATGGGCTGGGTGGTGGTGGCCCACAACCCTTAATGCCAGCACTTGGGAGGCAACTCTGTGAGTCAGAGGCCAGCCTGGTCTACAGAGTGAGTTCCAGGACAGCCAAAGCTACACAGAGAAACCTTGTCTCGACAAAACCAAAAAATAAAAACAAAAACAAACAAAAATAAAGAAAAAAACAAACCAAAGAAGTTAGCTGATGCCTCATCAAAGAGAATATGTACCCATGTAAAATTTCTTCCACACTGTAAGACGGAATGTGAGTTAAAACAACGAAGATGCCATTGCTGGTGTACCCAAACAACCACAATGACAAATGTTAACAGAGCAGCAAAACAGAGTAACACTTCAGGCTAAGATGGAAAATGACATGACAGTCATTTTGGGGGACAATTTGATGACGTGTCAAAATCACAGGACCCCATGATTGTGAGGCCTGGAATTTTCCCAAAAGATCTAAAAACGCGTGTTCACACAAACCTCCACAGCTTTGTTCATCATCACCAACACTTGGAAGCAATCTTCAGGGGATGAATTAATAAACTGCCATATAACCAGACAATGGAATGTTACTCAGCACTAAGATAAAAAAGGTCTTGAACATATACGAAGGAACACTAACTTCACATTACTACTGAAATCAAGAAGCCAATCTGATAGAGGTAGAGGAATCCTTCATTTGGTAAAGTGTTCGGTACCTAAGCCTGAGAATCTGAGTTCAGATCCCAACATCAAGGGGAAAAGCACTTCCAGCATGGGGTGTGATCCTGTAATCTCCGGGTTGAGGATGTGCAGACAGAGGATCCTTGGAGCTCGCTAGGTGAATCTTGGTATGCTCCAAACAGTAAGAAACTCTGCATCAAACTAAGGTGAGCCATGATAGAGGACAACACCTAACCTCACCCTCTGGCCTCCACATGCACCCACACTCACACATGTACATACTCACAAACGTGTGCACATGAGTAACACACACACACACACACACACACACACACACACACACACGGGGGTCGGGAGGATGGGGAAGAAAGTCAATTTAAAATGGACATGTGCTGTATAATTTTCAACTACTTGGCGTGCCAGAAAAGGAAAATCTACGAATCCAGCAGAAAGCTCTCTGGCTGCCAAGGGTAGGTAAGGTGGGGTGGACTGCTAGCTGACTAGGGAATACAGGGATTCCCAGCACCGTGAAAATGCTTTCATAGGAGCTGTAACGGCAGATACAAGTCATCAGACATTTGCCCTAGTCCAGAGACTATACAGCGCCAACAGCAAACTCCAACATAAATTGTGGATTTTGGATGCTCATGATGTGTCAATTAAGTTCACTGACTGAACCTCTGTCCAAACCTGGCAGGGGATGTAGCAGCTAACACATCAAAGACGAGTTCGTAGGTGGGAAGATGTGAGACCTTCGATTGACAGAACTTCCAGGCAGTGTGTTAGGAGGAGCATCCCGGATGGCCCTGACTGAGGGCAGGACGGAATTCTGTAGGCCTGGTTTCCCCGGAGCGAGTTTGGCGTAGGGGAGAGATCAGGCTTCAAATGCTACTCAGTGACCTGCTAGCTAAGGCTTGCCTGTCAGGGGAGAGTTTGATTTCCACTCCGCGTTATCATGGGTTTTGTGCATATTTTAACACAAAGGCTTCAGAACAATGGTGGCTTTGATGGCTGACAAGGAACACTCACAGCTAAGCAAATACATTCCGTCTGAAGGAATTTTAGTTTTCCAATGGCAACACCACCGGCAGCACTATATATAACGGATTCCAAAATTTTATACTTGCTGCCATGCGTCTTAATGTTTAGGAAATACAGCCCAGAGATTTCCACTCCACTCTTGCTCTTCTCCCACGGCCATCTCAGTTACCTAGCGATGACAGAGGTAGCCTTTCACGCTGACGTCACCTACTACCCATTCCACCCCTTAACTGAGGAAGAGAAACCTACTGCAGGCCGCAAACTGTAAACATTGTCTCCACTGACATTCCATTAACGGCATTTCCTTTCCTCCGCTCAACAGTGCAGTCACAATATTAGTGTATATAATTTGCACCGGATACTTAATCCACATTAGTATTTTTTATACACGAATTAACAAGAGCAACATAAACAGCAGCACTGGGAGGATGCTGTGGTCTGAGCGAGCATGATCCCTGTAATGGTAAAAATAAAACGCAGCAGGTCCCTGAGCGGCAGCAGTGGGCAGCCGGTCTTGAGACGACAAAGGCAGCCGGGTCCCAGGCAGAGAGCCGCATGGTGGGTGAGACCCTGTGTGAGTAGGCATGTCATGCAGAGTGAGGCTGGATATTTATCTAGTGGGTTATGGAAGGGAAGGGGAGAAGAAAGCAGAGAGAGGCAGAGGCAGAGGAAGAGAGAGAGAGAGAGAGAGAGAGAGAGAGAGAGAGAGAGAGAGAGAGAGAGAGAGAAGGAGAACTAGAGGGGGTAAGAAGTGGGAAGAAGAGAGTGAGGCAGATGCTCCCTCTCTGAGAGAGAGAAGGAAAGGAAGGGCTGCAGGCAAGAAGGAAGACCTGCCTGCCTCTGTTCTGTGGTGGATGGGGGAGGGAGTGGGTGAGGCTTGTCTCTTAAAGGGACAGGACAGACCATTACAGTCCCCATAGGCTCAGACATTTGCTTAGTCACTAGGGGGTGAAACTATTTGTCTTAGTTAGGGTTTCTATAGCTGTGAAGAGGCACCATGACCATGGCAACTCGTATAAAGGAAAACATTTAATTGGGGTTTATTGATTATCACCGTGGTGGGATGTGGCAGTGTGCAGACAGACATAGTGCCGGAGAAGGAGCTGAGTCAAGACTAAAACAAGAGTTTAGTTGGTTAATAGGCAGACCACCGTGTGCTAACTACGCTGCCCGCCTGAGTGACTGGCCCTTACCATCAAGCCTGTAGGAGGACTCTGTTTCCACAAGATTGCCGACGGGTGCAGTTCTTAGAGCAGATCCCCTCATTTAGAGACGGATGACTGTAATTATTCCAGCAGCTGACCACATCTACTGGAAATCCGCAGAGACTCTGACCTCGAGTGCCATGATGTAATCATCAGAGCGCCTTGTAGTGAAGACGTTGGGCAGGGATGCTGAGTGTAGGGGCCAATGGTAGCTTTCTCCTCAATAACCCAAGACTTGATTCTCATTTGCCAGACTGTGCTGAAGCATCAGTGTGCAGTCCTGGAGTCTCGGGTACCCTGAGGAGGAAGGAGATTGAACTATACAAGGGAAAGACAGGGCTTTCTATGAGGCTCGACTACAGCAGCTGGCTGGGAGGACCCTCGTCTTGTCTCTCACAGTTCCTATTTGTCTTCCATCACACAAACTTCCTGACTTCCTTAAGAATTTTTGGTGTCTTTGTTGCTTCTACTTTTGTTGTTGTTGTTTGTTTTTTTTTTTTTGAGAGCAGTAGTTCAGACTGACCTAGAACTCGTTATATAGCCTAGTCTTCCAAGTTTGGATAATCCTCCTGCTTCAGCCTCTCTAGTTCTTGGAATGACGGGAGTGAGCACCACACGGCCCCCTCCCTTCAGAAAATATTTAAGTCTGGCAATCCCCAGCTGAACTAAAGGGTTTGAAAGCTAATTCTATTGGGTCCGACTTCAGGGAGTTTACAGGCTAGCTGAGGAGGTGGGTTGCAGAGGAGGAAGAATCCAAGTATGTTTGGGGATAAGGTTTACGGAACGTGGCGAGAGATCGCTTTCTGGAGGCAAATCCCTTGAGGCGGCCTGTCTTTCTGACTGAAACAGGTTTTGCAGGAGTCCACACATGTGGCGGGAGAACAGGCCACCAGGCACTACCCGTGGAGGTGTGAGTGGCAAGACTCTGTTAGGAAACCTCTGTCCTCACTGCTCCAGAGAAGCACGAGACAGAAGACCAGAGCACCGGAGGTGCAGGCGCATGCGTAGACAGGCGGGCGTGTTAAACTGCACCTCTGCAGGCAGTCGGAAGAGGGCTGGTGTGGGTGGGACGGGCTCAGAGAAAAACAGGAAGCAGTGTGACAGCGCTGGGGAATGCGGGAGTGGCTGGGAGCCACTATCATTACCTCTGAGGTGTGTAATCACAGACACTGCCTAGCTGGTGGTGGGGTCTGAGAGTTGTCCAGCTTGGCTGCTTCTGACCTTGCACTAGAGACAGTTGAAGACAAAGGAGTCACTGTGAGAATTCATATTAACCAGCTTGTATTTGTTGCTCTGCGTGACTCTGGGAAGGGTCCCCTGCCTCTCCTTGCCTCCATTTTTTCCCCATTCTTTCCTTTTTCTTTAACAGTAGCATTGGTTTCCTTGAATGCCATCATCCATATTCAAGATTGCATTTCCCTTAAAACAATTAGACCTCAACCTTCCTAGTGCTGCGACCCTTTAATATACTTCCTCATGTGTGATGACTCCCCCAACCATAAAATTATTTTCATTACTACTTCATAACTGTAATTTTGATAGTTATGACTTATAATGTAAATATCTACGATGCAGGATATCTGACATATGACCCCTGTGAAAAAGGTTATTCGAACCCCCAAAGGGTCGCGACTCACAGGTTGAGAACCACTGAGAACTCCTGGTTTTGATACTCTCCAGTACCCATGAACTTTGTGTTTATCTTTATCCTCCTTCTGTAGTAGTTGCCAGGGACAGAAGTGCATCGTGGGCAAGAATCTTCTGAATCTCCATGTTTAAGAGATCTTGCCCCCCCCCCCACGGTAGCGAATACGTCACCTGATTGCATTAACATGTAATTTCTGGAGGTGCAGATTCACAGCAGGTGGGGAACAAGAACTGGAAGTTCAGGCGCTGGGCAGGGGCTGCTACGGTTTGTATGTGTGGCTCCTCTTAAATTCATGATTTGGCCTCGAACTCACAGAGATCGTGTGAGTTCGAGACCAGCCTGGTCTACAAAGGGGGTCCCAGGACAGGCTCCAAAGCTACAGAGAAACCCTGTCTCGAAAAACCAAAAAGAAAAAAGAAAAAAAGAAAAAATATTCATGATTTGGAACATAGTTGCCAAAGTAACAGCATTCACAGTGGGCTCAATCCCGAGGACAGAATAAGGTGAAGAGTCAGATACCCTTAATGAGATTTGAGCGGTTCTTCCTTTCACACGGCCTCTCTGTCTACTCCATCCTGACAACAGACTGGGCCCTCACCGGCCATCTGAAACCTGTGCCCTGACCTTGGACTTGGCAGCTTCCAGAGCTATGAGGAATAAACATTTAATTTATTTATTTATTTATTTTTGGTTTTTTGAGACAGGGTTTCTCTGTGGTTTTGGAGCCTGTCCTGGCACTAGCTCTTGTAGACCAGGCTGGTCTCGAACTCACAGAGATCCGCCTGCCTCTGCCTCCCTAGTGCTGGGATTAAAGGCGTGCGCCACCACCGCCCGGCTGGAATAAACATTTTCATTATTACGTTATTTTATTTGTATAGGTCTTTTCTCTGCATGCGTGTACTTGTATCACATGAACGCAGTGCCTACATAAGCCACAAGATGGTATGGGATCCCCTGGAGCTGTAGTTACAGATGGTTGTAAGCTGTCCCAGGACTCAGACCCTAGTCCTGCCAGCGCTCGTCACTGCTGAGCCATTCCTTCAGCTCAGAGAAATAGACGTTGTTTTTCTTGTAAATTACTTAGTGTGAGCCATTTTGTTATAGCAGCACAACTAGCCTAGAGCCCGCCAGGAAAGATTCTAATGACACACTCTGCCTGGCACACCCCGTCCTCAGTGTGCCTCACATCTTGACTCCACAAACTGCCGTCCCTGTGCTGACTTTAAGTATTACCTGTGAACTGTATCATAATTGGACAGCAAACACCGAAGATTAGTTTCTTCTAAACTGATCATGGACGATCTCTGGTCAAATAAGGTTGCTGAAATTTTATTTTACAATTTACAAATGCCCGAATCTCTGAATTTTTTGTCCTTTGACATTCATTTAGTACTTCCAAGTTTAAACAAGTGATAATGGCTCTGTGGACCTGGTAATTGCTTCTTTCTGATACTCTGCCAGGAGTTAATTTACATACTTAATTATTAAGTCTGTTTTAAGGGGGCTTTGGTGTAATGTAAGTTAACTTGTTTTCAATATTGCTAGCATTCAGAAATAAATTCAGAAGGGACCCTACTTCTCTACAAGGTGGATAATTTGCATGTTTTGTAAATTGCTTAGTGTGGCAGAAATGTTCAGTAATCTAACCCTAAGAAAAAGAAGTTCCCGTGCCCACTCCACCTCTCCCCTGGAAAATGTCTGAACTGTGGCAGTGACATTCCTAATCTCTTTTGGAAGGTATACCTGGAGGGAGAGTTTTTTGAAAACTAGTCTTTGTGAAACAGATGACTATCAGAAAATGTGGTCTACTTTAAATGCCTGTGGAGCATGCTTAAAGTGTCGATGTTAGCTAGTGGGGACAAATTATATTCAGTGGAAGTTTGAGAAAAGCCACAAGGTGTATAAGATGGATATATTCACTGTGATTACTCTCCTTCGGAGCTAGAAAATAACTACTTAGGGAGGCTATGACTGAGTAATTGCTGTTTGAAGGAGAAAAACTGGGGGAAATAATTATAAGAGTGAAGAAGATATTTCCGAACCATCTGTCATTTAGAAATAAGAAACAAAAAAGGAAAACATAGTATTCTTTTTTCAGAAAGCCCTAGAAGCCGATACAAAAGGCAACATTCTGATGGTGTGCGCAGAATAAGGAGGCTGATGTAGGGATGCCCCACGCCAAGTGATGGCATTTCCAGGACGTCTGAGACCATGGTGTGATGATACCCACACTCGAGGTGGGCATTGCTGTTTCTCAGTTGCCTTTATTCGGCATTTCTACATAATCAAAGGGCAAGAACACATCCAGATGAAATGTCAGTGATTGGAAGCAGGAGACACCAACAGAAAGATACGTTCGCCTATCAGGGTAAAGGTACACAAAAGATGGCAGTCTTTATCACCTGCCATTTCCTACTGTGTTTAATGAGCGTCATCTTGGTGAGGTAGTGAAGGACTACAGGCTTCACTCAGATAATATCTGATTGGCAGTCTCTTCTTTGGGGGCAGGCTTATGGAAGTCTATGGGTAACAGCTTCTGAGTTATCCAGCTTTGCCTTACGGAAGATCACATATGGCGGGAAGGAACAGGAGAACTTAATAAGAGAGTGCTGAGGAGCTGAAAGCACTCTTTGCCTCTGGGTTTCTAGCACTCCATTTGTATCCCTGATAGCACTTTCCCTTTCCTCTCTGACCTGAACACTGGGGCAGGGGCTGGGTGGCTCTGTGAGACTCCTCTTTGATCCAGCCACTGACCCTAGCCTTGGCCTGCCAAGCACTGCCACGGGAACTACTGCTTTTTGGAATCAAAGGAGAGGCCTGGAGAATAGATGTTCTGTGCGAAGGGTTTGTATGTATGTTGCTTTTACTTTTTTTGAATTTGCATTCCCTTTGTGTTTTTGTTTTTAACCTCCCTGGCATTGCTTGATGTCCTAAGGGGATATTGCAGACATCATAGAGATGTCCCCTTTGTCAGGACGTTCCTCTGAATCTATGTTCCCCTATGCATAGCTTCTAATGAATCCATGGCTTTAGGAATGGGTTAGACAGCTCTTTCAGTCTCCCACCGAAGATGGAAGTTACAAAATCATCCCACTCTAGCTCATAGTTGCATATAATAAAGGATAATGTATTTGGGGTGGACTCACAGATCACAGGCTTCTGCACTAACGGGAAACTGGACCAAATCCAGAATCCAGGAGAGAAAGAGCGAGCGTGCTTTAGATAGGCATTTATAGTTTAAGAGGCCATGCCCAAGTGGGATGGGATCTTAAACGCTACTGACTGAAGGATTCCCCATAGCACTTCCCCTTTTGTTTAAATAAAAGAGTTCTAAGCCTAATACAAAACTATTTGTAAGAACAAATATCTGATGTGGGAGTGTCATATATCAATCTGTTGATTTCATTGGTTAAGCAATAAAGAAACTCCTTGGCCCTGATAGGTTAAAACATAGGTGGGAGGAGTAAACAGAATAGGATGCTGGGAGGAAGAGGAAGTGAGCTCAGACTTGACAGCTCTGCTCTCTGGAGCA